>NW_009704148.1:0-44360 GCF_000703405.1 Apaloderma vittatum
GGTTGTCACCCAGCACTCCCAGGTCCCTCTCAGTGGGGCTACTCCCCAGCCACTCCTCCAATATGTGAGAGCAACAACCTTGCAGGCACTAAGGTCAGTGAAGAAAGAGAGGGAGGAAGGGCTCCTGGCGCCAGAGCAGAGATTCCCCTGCCACCCATGATAAAGTCCATGGTGAGGCAGGCTGTCCTCCTGCAGCCCATGGAGGTCCATAGCGGAGCAGATGCCCACCTGCAGCCAGTGGAGGACCCCACGCTAGAGCAGGTGTGTCAAAATTTTAGAGTGTGCTGGCCACTAAGCTTTGACAGATACTCTCTGTGATCCCCTCACCACCTTCCCAGGGAAGGATAAAAGGAGAACTAGGGAGATAAGCTTTAAGGTTGAAAAAACTTGAAGCAGATTAATGAAAAAAAAAAAGGGTAATACTAACTGTGTAGCAAGGAAGATGTCAGCCTATAAACATATATACCCAAGTATGCAAATATGCTTAAAGATACAAGAGAGGAGGTAGATAAAAGAAAGAAGGGGTGAGGGGAAGTTAGTTAAGATTTGTCTTTCTCATTATCCTACTGATGTCTGTTAATAAATTAACTGACAGACAGTCAAGTCTGTTTTGTCCATGATGGTGATTGCTGAGTGATATATCCCTGTCCTGATCTCGACCCATGGGCCTTTCCTTATATTTTCTCTCCTGTCCAGCTGAGGAGGAGAGCGACAGAATAGCTGTGGAGGATACCTGGTGTCCAGCTAGGGTCAACCCACAATAGGCACCATGAGAAGTGAAGTTATATATATATATATGTATATTTGAATACAAATATGCCAACATGATGCTGGAAACAGACAAACTCATAAAATAGGAGGCTAAGAAACAGCCTTTTATTAAATCAATGATTTACATTAGATATCTGTAGAAGATTCAACAAATACTCTGTTTTATCAAAAGTGTCCTTTCCCTAGTAAAAATAGCCTCCATCATTTTCTCCACTGCTGCAACAGCTACGTGTGATTCAGCAGATTTGGAGCCTGGTTACATCATTTAGCATCTGTGTTTCTATCTAGCTGGCAAGGTCAATTTGTTTCTGCAAATAGATTTCCCTCAGATACAAGGGGCAATCAGTTCATGAATTCCCAGAGGTCTGATTCTTCTTGCTCTCCTTTCTTTCTGAGAGAATTCCAATTGGGGACGCTATTAAGTTAATCTTCCTCACCAATGCTTGTAAATATCTAAAGGGCGGGTGTCAGGAAGATGGGACCAGATTCTTCTCAATGATGTCCAGCGACAGGACAAGAGGGAGTGGTCACCATCTGGGAAAGAGGAGGTTCAGCCTAAACAAAGAAACATTTCTTTAATGTAAGGAAAATGGAGCACTGGCACAGGCTGCCCAGAGAGGTTGTGGAGTCTCTGTCTCTGGAGACTTTCAAAATCTGCTGGGACGTGTTCCTGTTTGACCTACTCTGGGTGATCCTGCTCTGGCAGGGGAGTTGGACTAGGTGATCTTCAGAGTTCCCTTCCAACACCTAACATTCTGTGATTCTGTGATCCCAGCATTGTCTGCTTTTTTGTCTCCTCCAATGTTTATATCTCTAGGTAGATTCCCTGAGCTTGTGTTTTATGAAACACTGATGTGCTTCATGGTGCTTCGGATGAGAGTAATGCCATAGATGCACCACTGCTGCTCTGAACAGGAGCTTGCCGCTGGTTTCCATTAGCAGCAAAATGTCAGATATTGCTTCAAATGTCTCAGTTCTATGTGTGCACAAAACGTACAATTTGGAGAAATGACAATGTTGAAGGGTGAGCTTATCTGTGTGCTTATTTGTACAGTGCAACAGAATGGAAGGTGAAGGTCCCCAAGCTAATATCAAATGCCTTGTCCGTGCATTCCCTCTTTCCTGCCACTGTTCTAACTCACCTCCTTTGGGGACAAGAGAAATTGTTTGCTTTATATCTTACACACCAGTATTATACTTGGTATGTAAATTGTTCTCTTACACTGCTGATGGGTTGAGATTTTGTAGACCACAAAGAAATACAATGTTTTCAGTAGAAAATTCTTTATTTTGTTTTATATTCTTTAAACCATTTTTTTTCCCGTAACTGTTAGTGTTGAAGGAGAACTGCCAAATTGCATGCTTCAGTATGTTTCTTTTCTGTGGCAAACAGTGGTAATTACAAGAGAAATTTTAAAAATCTGGTTTAGTTTACTGGTTCAATGTTTGTTCATTTAGCCCTGGGGTGGAGTGTATAGTGAATCAAAACCATCGAAATAAAAAAATATTAGTTTAGTGTTGCAGCTGTGAGAAAGTAGCACAGGACAGGAATACTATGCCGAAATTACAAATAGATTATTTCTTTGGAAAACTAAACAGTATATACAATTCAATACCATATCAGACTAAAAATACTATATTTAATATTATGTTTAATGGGAACATTTTTTTAAAAACAGATGTGTGAATTTTAAAAGAAATAAGGGAAAAAACATATAACATTAATTGAACTCAGTGCCTTTTTTTTTAATCTTTTGTTAAGGTTTATTCAAAATGAAGTTGTATAAAATAAGTGATGTATATTTGTAAGAATCACTCTTTTCTTCATTTTTTGTTCCAAGGAAATGGTTGGAATGTGTATTCTTAGAAAAGTAAATGTAGAAATAGCACATAAGATGTTAACAAAAGATTGAGTAATATGAAATAAATATTTATCATTTAATCTTCTCCCTTGTAATCTAGTTCCCTGACATAACTCTACTGACTTCAGTGGAACTACATCAAATTACAACAGTTTGCTCCAGGCAAGTGAACAAAAGAGTGGAGCAATGGAAGTCCTCCCTTTCCAAAACATCAAACATGCAATAAAATACAAGGAATAAATCTGCTGATGTTCGGGTCCCATAATTCATTGTGTCAGCTCAGGTCAAGTAATAGCTCAGACGCATTAATGCAAAAGTAATAAATCCTTAGAGTACCAAGAGATGGAGTATCCAGTAGGGAAAAAACACCTCACAGAACAGCTCTGATCTGTCAAGGTCAGTATTAGATGATGTTAACGAATCCCATTCCTGAGTTAGGTCTGGAACCTCTAAGGCCATGTGTATATCTGAGCAAATAAGCTTTGCCAAGCTTCAGCTGGCTTCCATGTATTTTGTTAGTGCCACCTGGATAACCCACCTGTGGCTAAGAGAAAGTTGACTGCAGTTGCTGCTTCTCAGAGAATACTTTAACTTTCCTCTCTCTTGGCAATGTAGAAACCAAACAGAATAAGAAAAACTAAGAGCATAAGGGTAGGAGGTAATGACCTTAATTGGGAGCTTGCATATGGCTGCAAAATATTAATTAAAATCATGCTAATTCTGCAATAAAAATCCCCGCTAATAGGTAAAACAATGAGATGAGCACATGGGAGGGTTAAAGTAGGATGGTTACAGAAGCGTTTCTGTGATTGTTCACTTTAGGAATCGGGCTTCATTCTCATGATTCTCTCTTGTGCAGTTTTTGTGAAATCTCTAGAATGCCTGGCTGATCACAGATGAATAAACAAAAATGTTTATTCACACATCTTGATTACAAACTGAATCTTTCTTTTTAATGTACGTGGAAGGTGAACGGTGCTGTGTCTGCACAGTCCTAGAAAATGAGGAAGGTAGGGAACAAGAATTAAGATACTGTTCCACTAATATCTTCATTCTGTTTGTATGCGGGCTCAAATAAGCAATCAAAAAACGTCAGGACAAAGTTTGACACAGTGAAAAACCTTCACTCTAAATCATGTGGCAGAAGGATTATTCTTCTGGAAAACCACAATTTCTCACACTTGTTGAATTTCCAGAAAATTCTGAGAAAGACAATATGATTTCGTAAGCAATGTTGCAAATGGAGTCCCTGTATTTACCATAATGTAAATTTTCTGCGTAAATGAACTATGTGAATCTTTTTGCTTCACATATGTTTGTTACTTTGGGGTTTAAAAGCCTATTCCACATTCATAGAATGACAGAATCATTTTGTTTGGAAAATATTTTTAAAAATATTGAATCTAACCATTAACCTACCAATGCAAGGTCCACAATTAAACCATGTCCCTAGGCACATCTGCACGTGTTTTAAATAACTCCAGGGATGGTGAATCCACCACTTCCCTGAGCAGCTTGAACAACCCTTTTGATGAAGAAATTTTTCTTAATATCTCTCCTGGTTTAAGAGCACCAGAATAAAAGTTCTCTGGGCCTGCCTAGCACTAGAAGCAACCACAATAGGGGCAGAGGGGCAGCTGTGCCTATGGGGAGGAGAGGATGGATGAGGTGACCCAAATGGATGAATCATGATATTCTTTCCCATGTGCTCAGCATATAAGGATCCCTAAGAAGACCCCTAAGGTTTTGAGTGTGTTGTGTACTGGAAGGATTGCTGATGGATGTTGTCATCTGTCCCTGTGTTGCTGGTGTTCCTGCCTCCTCCTTCCGTGCTGCAGAGGAGCACTGTTTGATGAGGCAGGTGACCACTTTGACCACTTCCCTGTGTGGGTAAGGTACAGCTCCTTTTCTTTTGGACTGTCATTAGGACTCTGTGCTCAGGCAGTTCCATCTGCTGCCGAGTCCAGTCTGGGACTTTTTGTTTCTGCTGGGGACCTTGTTGTCATCTGGAAGGTGTGGGTCCTGTATTAATATATTCTCTTGTATCATTGAGCACATTTTCTTATTTGTGTATATATATAATATATATGTATATAGTTTGACATCTTCATTGTTATCATAAAATCATAGAATCATAGACTGGCCTAGGCTGGAAGGGACCTTAGAGATCATTTAATCCAGCCTCCCTGTGATGGGCAGGGATGCCTCTCAAGTAGATCAGGCAACACATGGGGACCGAACAGGGATTGTTTTGTGTTTGTTTTTTTTTTTTAATGAAAGTATTTCAAGTTTTTTTCGACATTAAAGTCTCAACCTTAAAGTTTCAACATGCTTGCCCTGTTATCCTCCCCTGGGAGGGTGGTGGGATGATCACAGTGAGCGTCTTTCAGAGTTTAGAGGCTGGCCCAGCCTTAAACTTTGACAATATACAATCTAAACCTCCCCTGGTGCAATTGAAGGCCCTTTCCTCATGTCTTATCACCTGTTACTTGAGAGAAGAAACTGACTCTCATCTCTCTGTAAACTCCTTTCAGGTAGTTGTAGAGAGCCCTAAGGTCTCCTTTCAGATTTTTTTTTTTTCTTTCTCTAGGCTTAACAACCCTGGTTCCCTTATTTGCTCCTCTTAAGCCTTTTTCTCCAGACCCTTCACCAGCTTTGTGCTCTTTAGACACACTCAAGGCACTCCAATGTTTTTCTGGTAGTGAGGGGCCAAAACCAGTATTTGAGGTGTGGCCTCACCAGTGCTGAGTACATGGAGAAATGTTTCAAAAGGCTATATGTATGTTTTTTGTAATTATTACTTTAACTGATTTACAAACACAAATCCATTCCAGATTTGATGCACTAGGTCTATGGGTTATGAGTATACATGGAGTTATCTCTGGACAAGGAGAACAAACTTTATCAAACTTTTATTGGTTTTCTTCTTTGTTTTTCCCTTGACGCTTTTTGCTGTTGTGTTCCCTGAAGTGGAGAGGTATACGGTCATGGAAGTTCTGAAAGATCTTCCTGGAGCCTCTGAGAATACTGACTTCCCTGGCTGGCTGTTGCTGTCCTCTGCTTCAGGCTGCTACCTCCCAGCAGAGATGACAGAACAGCCTGGTTCTGTGGTTTAGCACCAAGTCAAACAGGTTAGCTTAATCTGACTTTCCTCAGCCATTTAAACTATCAGCTTTCCCTAAACCAGAGGACAAATGCACACAGCTCATTAAAACAAGTTTTTGGTGAAGGCTGGAGAATAGATTCAGATTAGATTTTAGAAAGAAATTCTTCAGTACGAGAGTGGCAAGACTTTGGAATAAATTGTCCAGAGATGTTGTGGCTGGCCCCTCCCTGGAGGTGTTCAAGGCCAGGTTGGACAGAGCCTTGAGTATCCTGATCTAGTTGAGAGGTGTCCCTGCCCATGAAAGGGAGGTTGGATTAGATGGTCTCTAAGGTCTCTTTCAACATTAGCCATTCTATGATTAAGTCTATGATTAGGTGGAGTTACAAAAAGCTGGAAGGATAAGGGTCAGTGAAGTAATGGGTGAAAGTCTGGCAACTCTTCCTGCTTTGTATGTGTTCTCACAACCTAAGACTCCTCTTTGCCTATCCTGTCTGGCTTCACTTGGTTAATTACATTTCATGTAATGAAAGAGAGATCTTTTATTTCCTCGTTCTTTTCCTAGTGTGTCAAGGTACGAACATTACAATGTGTGGGATCTACTTCTGCTCTGGCAGGGGCATTGGACTAGATGATCTTTTGAGGTCCCTTACAACCCTTAACATTGTATGATTCTATGATTCTATGATCTTTCCAGTTCCCGTTGATCCTGAGCATCCTAATCTGAATCTGAAGGTAGGGTTTTCTTTAAAGAAAACTACCAACTGTTGTGGAGCTTGACTAGGGTTGTTAAGCACTGGAACAGGCTGCCCAGGGAAGTGGTGGAGTCACCATTCCTGGAGGCATGTAAAAGACTTTTAGTTGTGATGCTCAGGGACATGGTTCGATGATGGACCTGGCATTGGTAGATTATTGTTTGGAATAAATGATTTTTAAAGGCCTTTTCCAAGCTAGATGTTTCTATGATTCTAATAAAAATCATGATACTCTGAGCTATTCAGTGACGGAGTCTGTTTGTCTCCACTCTTAAACTTAATGTGCTTTTAAAGCAGTCAGAAAAAAACTAAAATGTATCTGACTTTCTACGCACATCCTGTGGCTAATGGGAGATGCTTTGTTGTGGTTTGAATGTATTACGGAGCGTGATTAGCACATGTGATATGGATGTGTTGTTTAAAATGTGGAGACACTTGCAAAGCTCTACACAAATGTTACAAAACTAGAGAAGACAGTGCTGGAACTCAAGGGGGGAGATTTATGATGTTATCCCAATGGCTTTATTTCTTGCAAGAGAATGTGATTTTCTATGCAAGGCATATGTGAACTTGAAAGTCCAGCAGCTCGTTATTTCTTCTTGAAGACCTCCAACATACCAGGGATTAGGGAATAGGAAAGTAGCCAAAGTTTGGTGAGAACAGAAGGTCCCAAGCAGACAAAAAACTTACTAGTACTGTTCATAATTTTATTCTGAACTTTATTTCATTTTCTGCATTGAAATTCCATATTTGATAACAAAGTTCAGGAAGACTTTCTGCATAATGGAGATTGTTAATGTTAATGGAAGGGGATATAAAATATTTTGCAGCATTTTTTCCCTGAAGGTGTTCCACACTTGACTGAGATCCAAGGGCCATGCATTCTGGATCCAGCTCCTCATACAGAGTTCCTGAATAACATAGAATAAATTATTTTGCCCTTTTGTGCCTCAACTTTCTACATTTGCCAGGAAACTATTCTGATAGAATGAGAACACAGTCTGGGTTTTTAATGAAGGTGTGGGCAGCCGAAATATTGACCTCAGTCCTCATATCATCATGGTGTGTCAGATCATTATGTGACACAATCTTATACCCACTGATGTACTTTATTGTGTCATCACAGGCAGTTTAGAAATTTTTAAATACACATTGGAAAGAAGTAGCTGGGCTGACTATAGGTATGGTTATATAACTATGGTCCTGACCCCCACATCATGATGAAGACTTCTAGATCACATCTCCAGAATTTTCTGCTTCGTCACTTCAAGTCCAAATTTTTCCAACTGAACAACAGGACGAAAAATCTCTTTAGGATGTGTCACAACAATCCAGCATTTTTAAAAACTAGAAAATAAGAAAAGTCACAGGGAGAAGAAACATAGATGAAATATAGGGATGAAACAAATAATCAATAGGACTCCTTACCATAAAGCATTGAAGGCATCCATAAGATACTGAGTGAATGGATGAAAATCTCACTTAAAATTAACTTATGGTCACAACAAACTCTTGGCCAAAACCACTTCATTTTCCTGGTGTTGATGCTGCATTTCTCATTATTATATTTCCACAGATCTGTAATACCCCTGAAATTACTTCTTATCCATTCATTTACCCTGCTTTATAGTTAATTTGCATTTCCTTCCATTACTGACCCTGTCACTTTGCTTTCACTCCAGACTCCCGTTATTCTACTCAAACTATTTATATTCTAGTCATTGGTTGCACTTCAGTCCATGACTTATTTCTGAATTAGTTGCAATCCCAGGCATATTATTCAATCTACTCCTTTCTTTTCTCAGCAACTCATCTCTCTATCAGAATTCATCCTCCCACTTAGTTTTTCATCAGCCATGTAGCTCAAGGGTGGCTGATCTTTATTCACAGTTCACAACCTAAGAAAAAGACGAAATAAGACTTTTTTACCTATTTCTTATTATTTTAATTTTTTTAATAGATAACATATGGTTCGTCTCAAACAATCTTAACAGAACATCATTAGTATGTTCACAAATTACTCTAGATAGCCATGAAATTATGCAGGAAATATTCTTATCAGTCAGCTGTACCTTTAGCAGTTTTTCTTGCAGCTGATCCAAAAATGAGTTTTGTGAATACCTTTTGGGTAGTTATTCCATTGGCTTTGCACTTCACCAACAGATACTGGTTTTGCTATGTGATCCTGAAAAATTCTGGGGAAAAAATTTAATCCATTCTCTTTTCTCTGTGATGAGTAATGGCAAGATGGAATAAACTGTTCTTGTGGTTCCTGACGGGTGTACACAGTGGGTCTAAATAATGAATTCCTCATATTTTCTAGGAATTATGCTCCCAGAAGCAACCTTGAAAGGGTTGTGCATCCAACCAGCACCTGATCTTTGGTGAAGTGGAGAGAACTAAGCATGACATACTGAGATTAATAAGCTTTGGAACTAACAAAACTGGAAATTATTTTAATATGGCATTTTGTGGCAATGTGCAAGTAATCAGACTTTGTTCTGAGTGTTTTTCTTTAACTGACCTTTGTGTCTGTTTTTTTCAGGACATTGTTTACTCTGTCTATATTACACTGTCTGGCTTTATAAATAGGTCTTGTGTAGTAAAGTATCAAATGTGTTTTTTTCTGAAATCTAGACAAATTATTTGCAATGCTCTCACCTTCAATGAGTTCGACAAAATCAATTCAGTTATATTGGTAATGTACTTTCCAGCGCTCAGCAGCCATCTAGGCCTGAATTTTAATGAAACCAACACACTGTGTACGGGCTGCTGCATGAGTAGTAATAATACCTTGCACTTATATAATAATAATTCTATTTACTAGGCAAGATACAAATGAAACACCCAGAATGTAATACCAAAAAAAAAAATAAATAGAAGTAAAGATATTTTTTCAAGCACCATTACACCTGAAAATACAGTGAGCTCTAATGCTTTGTTTTTCTTTTGTGCCTCCCCAGGCCCTCTCAAGTAAGGAGCTGCAATAAGTTTAGCTAGTGGTAATGTTGCGAGCTGTTGCACTGAATGTGTGATGACATGTAACCAAGACAATCTCTAGGTACACTCTGTACTGTTTTGTGCGCTGTATGGCATATGGGAGAAAGTAAATCTGGAATTATCAGGCAGCTAGTAATGAAACAGCTAAGTCTGGGATCTTTTCCTACCACCTGTGCTAAAACAAAAGAGCTAATTGTGCAATGAAGTCTGGTCTCTTGTCTGTAAGATTGCGTTGCCTCTATTGTCGATGTTGCAGAGCCCAGAATCCAGCACTTACACAGGACTCATCCAACAGCAGCAGGTCTGATATCAGAGTCTTCAGGTGCTAAATTTAAACACTTGCAGGAAGCATTTAACAAAAGACCCAACAACACAAGGTGCTGGATGTCTGGAAAATACTGCTAAGGCAGTATTTTACTGCTGAAACAGTGATTTACCACCAAAAGTGGAAGTATTGTCAGGACAACAGACTTGTGTGCTAAGTCGAACTAAATATTTCTGAGAGGACATTTATATACTTGTCTTAATGCTAGTCTTAATGTAGTTATTGAAAAAAGGTCTGTTTATGAATTTTGTTTTATTTCATATGGCTTCACAGAATGTTTGAAGTGATTAAGGAGAACTGCCACAATGCAGTCCTGTCCTTTAGTCACAGCCCCATGCAACTCTACAGGCTTGCGGAGGAGTGGCTTGAAAGCCCCATGGTAGTAAAGGACCTGGGGGTCACCATCCCTGAAAGTGTTCAAAAAATGTGTAGATGTGGCACTTTGAGGCATGGTTCAGTGGTCAGGGTGGTGTTGGATTGACTGTTGGACTGGGGGATCTTAGAGGTCTTTAGCAACCTTAACAATTCTGTGACAATATTTTAAAGACTCTGGATCTAGGGCATTGGGAAATGGTACCACCTGGATCATCCTTTCTCTTGCTTTTGCTGTTGTGAGTGTTGTTCCAGATTAATTACTCACACAAGACACGAGGCACCCTGTAATCAGGACAAATACTCATTTACTGTCCTACTCAGTCTGCCAGAGCTTTATGCACAATTTCTCTTCCCTTAAGTGTTCCTACTAACAAAGTACTAAGAGGAAAACTGTTGTTTTAGTTTGGAGTCAGTGTTCACGATTAACATGACCTAGTGTGATGTCGTACTGCTGTGAAATACCTTGACAAGATACATCATAGAAAAAGAGCCACGATTAAAACTATATCCCAAGAAGTAGTATAAAATAAACAGAAGTCCAATGACACATTTCATCCTAATTTAGCACAGAGATTTTCCATGCAACAGGTTTTCCCATGACATAGAAGTCTAGGTTTTAGAGGTTTTAATTAATGTCTCTTTAGAGGTTTTAATTAATGGGAAAAAAACCCTCACCACACTTGAAATATCTGTATTATTTCTCTTTTTCTCCTGTTCTTACAGTTCCAATTTTGTTCCTGTTAATCTTTCACCGCCGTGCGTACTGTACAGAAGGGAGCTTCTGTGAATTGTCATACCTTTTATAATAATGTGTCTCCTCTGAAGTTTGGTCAAGGGCCTCTGCTAACACTGTGAGAAATCATCAAAAAGCCAAATTGGAGATGAGTGGTCAATGACTCTTTGCAAAGCTTTCCCATCAAATGTAGTTTCTTCTTTACTGGGACAGTAAATGCTCTAAGTGTGGAAAAATAATTTTGTGCATTGCTAACGAAGACCTTGATTGAGAATGTGTTTTGAAATATGCAAATAATGTCCCTATCAAAATAGGACAAAATTGCACTTTGTTATTATTTAGGTTCATTTTGTGAGCATCCAGTTCAAGATCCTTGGGATGTGAATTCAAGGAACCTGAGCACTCACAGATTCATTGGCAGCTGTAGCTGTGTGAAGCCCAGGAAATACACGTTTAAGAATTTTAATTATTACGTACTCAAAGACAGGAGATGCTACAATTCAATGACACTCAAATTATGCAAATTGTATCTGATGTATGTGACTAATAAAGCCTGGTTTCATATTGCTTTTTGTCTGTGCTGCCCAGTAAGCTTCAAATTCCAGCTAAAACTTCCTTTTGCTGGGCATAATATCACATGTGAATGTCCCTGTTCTGTTGTATATGTTACTGGAGGAATCAGTAGAGCAGCTCTACTCTAAAAGAAAAAAATAATTTATAGTATTTCACTTTATTTTCAAATTGTACCTTGTCTACTAAATTTGGGTTGAATTGGTCAACAGGTTCAAAAGTTACTGAAGAAATAAGCTTAGAAACCACACTACAAACTTGGAACTGCATCCTCAACCAGTGTAAATCTATTTATCAATACTGCTTCTGTGAAATTATACTGATTTTTGCCCATTGAGATCTGAGATCTTCAATAATTTTTGTTAGAAATACCTATTTTGTTAGATTCATTGTACCTTAATCAGCATTCAATTTTTCTTGCCTTCTCTAGGGCAACAAGGAGAAGGAAAAGAGAAAAGTAAATGAAGAACAGTTTCTGCAGCTCTGGTAGAGAATTTTTAAGAGAGAATTTGGCCTGGTTTATTGGATATTTGGTAACTTTAGAGAAAACACTTACCATTGTCCTATCCAAGGAGGTAAGGTGTTCTCAAAGATCTAAAATCACAGTTAGAACCAAGGGCTTAAATATACTGCAGCTAAATTGCTACATCTAAGGATCAAGTGATAAAAGGGAGAAAACCAGTATACTCAAGAGATACTGAAAAGTGGATATCATCTGTAGTGTCAAATCAACAGGCTGTGCTAAGAGGAAGTGACTCTTAGAGACTATTTAAGAAACTGTTTTTATTATCAAATACAGTTCAAATTTTACATCTTTTATGGCATTTTGAATAGGAAGCCAGGTTAATTAAACTTTTAAACCATCACTTTTAATAACATTAACCATGAAATAAGCGATATAAACAGGCAGTGTTTATTAGAGGCAAATAATGCTGACAAAATTTAGTAAATGTTTAGGAGGTAGTGGAGCAAGCTTGTAAGGAGAATATGCCATTATCTAAATCCAAGCATTAAACTTCCGTGTGGATGACTGCTGTGTCTTTTAAGTTAAACAAAACAGAGCTTTAAAAATTAGAGGAAAGAAAAGATCTGCAGTCTTGTTAGAATTTTATGTGAAGAGACAGAGGGACTGTAAAGAGGGCATTGAAAGTACAAATGGGAGTAATGAAGCAGTACTGCTGAAGAATATTAAGATAAACATAAGAGGTTCTTCAAATATGTTAGAAGACAAAAATACGAGAGAAAATATAAAGAAATTGAAGGGGAAAAAGCATGGCAGTGTGAGTAGCTGAAAGTGAGTAGGCAAGAAAACTGCATCTTTACCAAGAAATTATCATCATGTAGCTTTGCAGACATTGGAGTTTCACCTGATTTTGGAAACAAACTGAAATCATTAGAGCAGTAGAATAAGAAAAAGACACACCTCATGAGGATTCTGTCTGTAAAAGATTGCATCCATGAGTGGAGAATGAGCTCTGAGTACACTGCTTGGGTTTTTTTCAGATTAAGTTATGTCTCTAAATGGTCATCATCTCTGGAAATCACTGCCTCTTGATTTTACAGATGTAGAAGGAGATATTAAAGGGAGGAAACAGAAAAGGGATGGACAATCCATGAGGTATATAGCTTTTTAGGGCTGGTTAGAGGTGGTTTCATTGAAACCTGATGGTTTCTTATCAATGTCAAGAAAGACGCTTTGATTGATTCAGTTCCTTAAACTTTGTTTATTTCTTGTATTTCCTTCCAAAGCAGCTGCTGTTGACCACTAGTGGATATTCATCCTTTGCATTATGTTTCTTCTTTTCTTGAGTTTCTTGAGAACAAAACTCAGAACTTAACTCCTGTGACACAAAAGCTCTTTTACTGCTGACTGTAGTTGTGAGATTTTTGTTCTCTGATTTTGTGTGGCTAATAAGCAACACCCAGGGCATCACTTCTTTTTTAATGTGCTTATTTTTCTGAGTGATGGAAGGAGGAGGAGGAGGCATGACATTTGCAGTTTATAATTATGAATACCTTGGTCCTTTTGTTCTCATAATTGTGAGTGATAAAACCAAAGCACGTTCTTTCCTCTTGGTGCCTATTTTGTATGTAATGCATCTGTATTATGTGATAATCAGCACATCTCTCACTTCATTATAATATATATAGCCAGGAGTTTCAGGAGTTCACATACTCTGTTATATTCAATTTATTGCCTTGTGGAACCCTCAAAAGCATTTCAAAGTTTGGCCGCTAGCACACTTTGGAGTATACATTACCATGAGATGGAGATGTGCTGACTATCCAGGAAAGAAAAAGTGTATTTAAAAGAAGTAAATATCATCATGGAAGACTGTAATGAAATAACTTTTAAACATTTGATTAGGAGAGTCTAAAGCCAAAGAATTTTTTAAAAAAGAAAAAGAAACAGCAAGGGCAGCTAATAACCTTAATTCAGTAGTATCCTGGCCAAGGTTAGCAAGATAGTTGATACTAAGAATATGGTAGAAGGCTGCTGAGAGAGCAAGCATGCTAATGGGGACACACTCCTCAAACCCATTAGTTAATATAGTTTATGTAAGTCAGGCTGACTTTTTAAATATAGAATCTCTATTAATTACGCAGTAAACCTCACTCCCTCCCCACTCCCTCCTTTTTCCCCCTTAGTTTTAGAGAGGACAGCTTAAGATCTGGTGGTGCACTGGGACAGGAATCAAAAGGGGCTTGAAAATTGTTTTGAAATGGTTTTCAGACATATCAGTGTCTTTATTTTTGAAAAATTTAGAGAAAGTAATGTAAGAAAAACTTAGGAAGAGGTCTTCATGCCATCCTGCTGATACTGCTGGCATCAGATCTGTCATGAAAACCCGGTGTCGAAGGACAGCAGGAACTGTTGCAGGTTGCAGAGACACCATCAATACCATGAACAAAGTCTCTGCCTGTTCACACTGGCAGATAAAGCATGCTGCTTTGGTTTAGGGCAGATTACAATAGCTATGGCATTTGTAGCTGGGGCTAAGTATCATTCTCAAACCATTTCAGACAATTTCCTTCTTAGTATGCACTAAAGTTTCTTCAAATACTTGAGATCCTATCTAAAATTAAATGCTGGATACCCTGTACCAGCCTTGTGGGAGATGAAATATTTTTTCTTGAAATCTGTGCTTATCAGTCATAGTCATACATTAAGCTTTACATGCGGTGTCATTGGATGCATCTCAAAATTATAGTGGTGTGGCAAGAAAAAAAATTCTTTTTTTTTCATGCAATGATGCAAGAAATCTTTGACCAGCTAAGGCATAAAGCTTAGAAAAATAACAATTAAGGAAGGAAGCTCCAGCTCCATGAGGCAGAGAAATATTAAGCTATATCTTGCTGGAAAAGCATTACAAAAGAAAATAAAAAAAGGTGATGTGATAAGATGACTCATTCTGGACACAGATATTGTAAACAGTGGGGAATTAAAGGGTGGACTCACAGAGGGTGATGGCTTCTACTAGACAGGAGGAAAACTCTAGTACCAATAATTCACTCCTAAAAAATGAAGACTTCTGAAGTTCTGTGATCATTTGTAAATGCCTGCAGGGGAATTAGTAAGTGAAAGTAAGAAAAAGCATATAGGCTCTAACAGTGACAGAGTTCTCTCAAAGGCTGATTTGAATATCTACCATACCATATGAAGCAGATAAAGCCTTAAGATAAAATTTTCATTGAATTCCAAAGCATTGTTATATTACCAATGCAATTTTATAAATAAGAAATCTGCTAAATTAGCTGTCTATTTTTTCCTTCACTCTATTGGCAAAACAGAGGATTCTCCACAGAGAATACTAACAGCAAATACTGCTAAGTGAAATGTGATACATTTGAGGCCATTTCCCTCGGAAATACCTGAGAAAGATGTGAAAACAGAAACAGGGAGTTGTTACAGATATAGCACGCTTGCAGAAAATAACACTTTTAGTAAAATATATATTTTGTTGATAAGGTCAGGAGGGAAATAAGAAGCTGGGGAATAACAGAGTTACTAAGCTGTAAAGGAAGAAACGAAAAAGGACTTGCAGTTCACAAAAGGCTAGGTTTCTCAAATGATGGGGGTATTGCCATGAGAAAAACTCCAGTGAAAATTCCTTTAATAAAATCTTGCATGATCCCAGCATCCTCTTATAAGAGATTAATAGGCAAACTGTCTAATCTCGCATTCCTTTCAATTATCTTTGATTATCCAAACATATTTGGTGACACTCAATTGGCTCTGTGGTAATTGGGATTTTGCTGTACCAGCATCTGAATTTTATTATTGGATATTAGGAACTCGAATCCCTCGACAGCATTCATTAATACATCAGCAAATAAAAAGATCGTTTATAGCCCAAGAAGAAGAGTGCCTGTGCTCATCTGCCTCAAAGTTTGCGTTATATTTTTATGGCTGAAAAATCCACCCTGCACTATATAGCGAACTATTGGTGTCTGATTGTCAAGGAGTGGGGAGGTAATGTGGGCGTTTGTGTGAAACAGAGTGATTCTCTCACTCTGGCACCCGAAAAGTTATCTCCTCTCTTCTGCTTTTTAATGTGTTGTTATTGTGTTTATGAAATAATATGGGCTCCCTCTGGTGACTAATTGAACACCTGCAAATTCCCAAAGCTTTTAATCAAAGACCAAAGCCTGATGGATCAAAGCATCTGCAGGAAGATGCCTCATCCTACTAAGTTTCTGTTTCTATATAAATTCCCTAAAAAAACTGCAAGCACAAAATCCAGGAAATACCTACCTATCTTGTTCAAAACTCCAGGCACGATCGTTCTACTCTAATTTTTTCTAACTGACCACTAAACATAGGTAAGCAATGCAAGGCTGGAACTGCAGATTTTGCATGAAGCCAATGATTTTTGCAAGCCCATTTTCTACTGGAAAAACTGAGCCAGGGGTGGAAGAGAGGCTTGTCACTACCATGTAAAAACATGCTGTAGTTTTCTAGAAATGTTTCGTTATGATTTGTTTCCAAGGAAAAACAACATAAATTTTTAAGATGCACAATATGTTTAAAAAGAAGCAAAGCTAGAAGTTTCAGGGACTTTTTGAGGCAGAGTGGAGAAGTCCACAGAAAGCACCATGGCTGGTGACCTCAACCCTCAGCATGGAATGAAGACCATTTTCAGCATGCAGTTTGGATGCCTCAGTGAAATTTATAATAATAGTGCGCAGACTACTCCTTGTCCCATGGCCTTAGTGAATGACAGCCTTCCTAACCATGGGCATTTTTTTACAACTATAGAAGTAGTACTTAAACGAGCTATTATACACAGAATTTAGGTAGCCTCACACAAAAGTAAATAGAAAATATAAATTTACACTAACAGAAAATAATTAGGCTTGTTCAAAGTGCTGTTCTTTCAAGGATATAATTTTCTCTATTTTATGCCTTCCTGAAGGTCGCTCACTATTTTTTCATGTTTCAGGAGCATCGAGATGTCTGGGATGAAGACAGAGCATGTTCCTCTTTAGGAGGACCAGTATCTGAGATCACTGGAAGTTTTCTGTGTCTTTTGGGTGAATAAGAAAACAATCATAGGAGAAAAAAACTTATAATATCTTAGAGAGTCTTTCCAGATATGTAATGTTTTTCTTATGGTATCAGCATTGTTACAACCTTTAAAGCATTCTCTATATTGTCGTGGTTATTTGCTGTAATATGTTTCATTAAACTTTTTCTTAGAAATTTCATAAAACCTGTCAAAGGTACAGTAAGAGTTAACTTTATTTTGGGATTCAGCCTAAAGGACTATCAGTATATAGCATCATTCTACAATCTGGTTGGGTTTTTTTATAGCATAAATACATTTTTTCTCCTCTTGCATTTGAAATTACAATGGTATAGCTAATTCTGCAAGTATTTAATCTCAGTCTCTCACACTACCAGTCTATATTAAAGCATTTGGTCAAGTTAGACTGCTCAATAAATACATTATTTCCTGTAAAAGCAATATGCTTTTCTTGAAAGCAGTGGCTCAGATGACTATAATCTAATTTATAAATAGTCATATACTTTACAAAATCTGTAAATTCACGTACTTCGGAGTTCAGTGTTCCTTCCCAGTCTCTTCCATTTTCCTCCTGTGAGATGATCTCTTTTTGCAGGTGCACCTCAGTGTTTCATTATTCAAACCTAATGAATTCAGTTATTATTTTAGCAAATACCTAAATGAAAAATTTCTTTATGATACCTTCAAGATCAAATTATAGTTATTTATGTTGCTATTGTGTCTTCATTTTATTCCATGTTTTCAAAGTTTTGTAGACCAGTGTCTTAAATTTTGATATTTATTATCTTTTTCTATTAGCTACAAGATTTTTGTTTTTATTAACTATGAATGTTGATATATTGTCAACAGTTTGTATTTTATCCTATTTGCCAACATTTTCTTGTGTGAGTTTGCTCTGTCTTTGAATAATGAAGCAGAAAATGGATTATTTCCAACTTAAGTGTGTAGAAGTGAAAACCAAGAGGAAACAGCTGACGTATCAGAAATGTATCTTTCAAACAAAACTTTCAATGTTTTCACAGTTGAAAGAGAAGCTAACATGCAAGAATTATACAAAGCTTTTTTTGTGCTTACAAAATGCATCATTTTAACAAGGGGTTAATCTTAGAAAAAAGTACTATTCATATTTTTTTTAATGATTAAGTGATGTATAAGTATGACTTTGAACAGTACAATGGGAGCCTCTTATTGCTTCTGTAGCAGCCACCTTGTTCTTTTTTTTTAAAAAAAAATTGCTTAGCAACAGAAATAGTTTTGTTCTTGGAAATACTAGAATCATTTTATGATGCATTCCATTTGCATGCTTTATTACACCTGACAGTCCATCTCAAGCAACCAAAAAAATACGTGTGCATTTTCACACATTTTACAGAAATAATTGCTATCTTTGCTATTTCAAGAAAAAACTGTCTCATTCTCAAATATGCAAGTTAATCTTTTTTGGAGAGAACAGACTGAATTGCTAAAGAACTCTCTTACTGCAGTTGCTATTACTGAATAGAAATATGTCAGTCATTTAGAAGCATATTTGATCATAGAATCATTGAATGTCTTAGGTTGGAAAGGACCTTAGAGATCACCTAATCTAACCTCCCTGCCACAGGCACGGATGCTCTTAACTACATCAGGTTTCTCAAGGCCACATCCAACCTAGTCTTGAACATCTCCAGGGAGCAGAGGTTCCACAACCTCTCTGAGCAATCTATTCCAGAATCTTGCCACTTTTGCACTGAAGAATTTCGTTTGAAGATCCAATCTAAACCTATTCTCCTTCAATTGAAATCCATTTCCCCTTGTCCTATCTCTGGACACTCTTGTAAAAAGTCCCTTCCCAGCCTTCCTGTAGGTTCCCTTCAGGTACTGAAGGCAGTGATAAAGTCTCCCCGGAGTCTTCTCTTCTCCAGGCTGAACAATCCCAACTTCCTTAGACTGTCCTTGTAGCAGAGGTGCTCCAGCCTCTAGATCATCTTTGTGGACTCCCCTGGACTCATTCTAACAGACCCATGTCCTTCTTTTGGTGGGGACACCAGAACTGGACACATTTATTTGAGGTGGGGTCTCACAAGAGCAGAGTAAAGGGGGAGAATCCTCTCTCTTGACCTGCTGGCCACACTCGTCTTGAGGCATCCCAGGACACAGTTGGCTTTCTGGGCTGTGTGAGTTCACTGCCGGCTCAGGTTGAGCTTCTCGTCTACCAACACCCCCAAGTCCTTCTCGTCAGGGCTACTCTCAACCCACTCTGTGTCCAGTTTGTATTTGTGCCTGGAATCTGCTCCATGATTTTATCTAGCATAAGATATTGGACATAATCATGGACTACAAACTCTCTTCTTCCTGTACGCTTTTCTTGTGATGGTATAATAGATACCAGACATTTTGTTCCACATAAAAGAGTCTTCAGTTAAATGTAAGTTTATGAATTATAAATTATTTATGAATTTAAAGTTATCATTAGGTACCAAAAGAATGAGTACATAGGAGAGGATAATGTTGGGTCAGATATTGTTTTTAGATAGATTAAAGGTTTTGCTTGTTGTTTTCATAAACACATTCTGAACTTAACATTTTGCATTTCAAAGTAGACTGATGCAATTTCTACATGAACTTTATGAGAAAAGCTTCATTAGTCAGGCTTCATCTTTAATAGTCAAAGGTATTGAAGAACTTCAGCAAGCCGTAGTTCAAGATTGTGTGGCTTGATATTAGTATAATAACGTGACTGAGTGACTTGGACAAAATTCCATCAAGAAGAGGGCAGGTTTAGTCAAAGGATCTACAGGCAACCCGATATTCCTGGTGCTTCTTTGCTGTTCCACTTTGTGTGACTTCTTCAGGCTCGTGTCAGGGTAAAGTCTCAGAGATCTTGCACCTTGTTTTTAGGGCAGCGCTCAGGCTAAGCTTTTCTCTGTTCTCTGTCCTAACCTCCACTCAAGTGCCCTTTGCTCTCCAGCCCCACCACGGGAAGGAAAACCTTGCTTTTTATGGTATTTTCCGCACCTCTCAACTCGCTAGCAACTTGATATAATGATGTCCTGGGTGAGCTCCTTTTTTTCTAAGAAACCCCTCAGCCTGGAAGAAAATTTGCGGTAGTAATTGGTAATGACAATATATGGTAACAGTTAGACCCCTTCAGCTTGATCCTTACATCAAAGTCTATTATGCATGACACCCGCATAGAGCAAGGACTATTCAGATAATCAGTAATGAATCTTTCAGGAATTCTTTTTTTAAAAATATGTATTCCTTTTTCCCACAGGGGATTGAAAAAGCAGAAGCAAGAGCTTTTGAATAATATCTTTTTTTTAGAGGCAAAATCCTAAATAAGATCATTACTCCTGGTATGCAATTCAATGTGGTTTTAAGAGAATAACATTTTGTTCTTTTTTTTTTTACTTTTGTGGTTAATTTACATTGCTGGGTGCTTTGAGCTGTGAAAGCAAGGTCACTTCTGCAGTGGCTTGGTTGACTGAGTCAGCCTTGATGTAATAAATGATGGAACTAACAGACAGAACAGCACATTAAAAGTTAAATCAAAGAAACCATGGTTGTTACCTTGAAAATCTGATAAAGCAGTGCCTCTTCATGAGGCAGCTATATGACTGGAAAACATGCAGAAAGCACTGTTTGATACTGCCTAAGAGAATGTTCTTTCAATATGCATTCCTCACCCTGTGTTAAACAGCAGCAGAGTGAATGGGAAGCAGAATAAACACAACACTTGGCTTGTTAAAGAAAAAATGAGAAAGGAAAACTGTAACTAAATATGGTTTTTATCAATTGTCGTATTTTCACGTCCTTCTCTGTCAAACACACACACTCTTCATATTTAGCTCCTTACTAGTATGAATATTGTTTTTTAATTAGCGCTAAAGGTGGCATATTCAAAGTATATTAAAAAAAAATCAGTTTGGGGCCATCACAGATGATTCATACTGCATATATTTGTGAAAATGGCAAGATGGCTCATGGCTAGGTATGTCCTGTGTTTTCATCAAGGATCACTTAAACAGTTAAAAATGGAGAAAAAAAGAAGTATGTATTTAAATAAGTATAATGAATTCAAAGAAAGTGTATAAATTCATTTGCTACACAGAAATCTTGTGACAAGCTATCCTGAAACACACAATATATTAAATAATAAGAATGTAAACATTTCTCATTTAACCAAATTTCAATGTTTTCACAGTTCTTTTTTTTTTGGAAAAGCATATTCCAAACCATTCTAGGGTTTAGTGAGAGACGCTGTTTCTGTTTTAAGGCTAGAAATATCTTTCCAGGATCCCATCAAAATCAGATAAAATTGAATTAATTTTCCAGGCTTTTTTTGAGGGGGAAAATCCTCACACCTTTACTTGTCTTGTCTTTGATACTGATGTTTTAGAGATGACAAAAAATTGGAAAAGTTGGAACTCTTCTTTTTGGCTGTTTCTTTTTGGTGCCACTTTGACTATCCTTCATCCTTTGTATCATGGTCACTGCTTCCTTCCTTAAAAGAACTGAAGGGATGAATAGACTGAGAAATACTGAGAATAATACTGAGCTTTGGAAATGGAACTTTTCTTTAGTGTCTGAAGAGAAGAAAAAAAAACCTACTTTCATCTTTTTACTGGCGTAACTCCTTTACGGATGGTGTTGGTAGCCTCATTAGCTCAAGAAATTTGTTAATGCAGGTGCCACTGTGTGATAAGAGCCTTTATTCTTGCGAAAGGAAACCTTGGAATATCTTTAAAATTCAGCGATTTCCCCCTTTCTTGTGTTATGAACATGTTCTGAGATTTCTTCAAGTATGACAAAACTAGCAGGAATTGAGGCTGTTTCTTAGATGCTCATATGCGATTTTATCTACATATTTTAGTTTTAGGGTATACTTCTCAGCTTAATTGTGTGTACTTTAAATATTATTGGTTTAAAGCATTGATCTTCTTGCTTACCAGTTCCTGAAGAGATCATTTGTTTCTTTGATGCTCCTTGTTAAGTTATATAGTCAACTGCCTCTAAGTAGTTTCCTTTATAAGTATATTCAAGTGTCTAAATATTTTCATTATGATTACAGCCTTACTCTGTTGTGCCTAAACAAATTGCTTTTTAAATAGTTGTACTCTAAAGAATCTTTTTTCATCTTAAATATTTTCTTCAAACTCACATTTAAATTTCAAGCTCTTTGTGAAAGGGATTTGCTAGGGAAATATGTTCCAAATACTATTAGCTTCAAACAGAAGGAAAGTTTTCCTTTGCTTTCCTTTGGAAAATAAAAAGGAATTTCTTCTTTCAGGAGAGATGTGTCTGATTTGGATTGGCCAGTTAATGTACCATTTATATATTTTAGTTTTCACAGAGATCGCAGAAAGTATCTTCATACTCCTTATGAAGGGGGACATCATGTTGTTTGGGAAGAAGAACCAATTAGCTATTTGCCCGTAAATCAAAGCCCCTTTCTTTGAAGAGTGCAGTCCAGGGGAGCTCTGTGCCCAGGGATACTAGGTTTGGCTGGAACAGAGTTCATTTTCTTCATGGTAGCTAGTATGGGGCTATGGTTTGGATTTCTGACCACCAGCAAGAAGCCTAGGGGTGCACAAGAAGTTGGGAGGGGACACAGTCAGAGCAACCAACTCCAACTAACCAAGGAGATAAATCCATACCATATGGCATCACATTCTGCATGTTTTGTTTGTTTGTTTGTTTCTTTTATTTTTTAAACTGTCTTTATCTCAGCCCAAATGTTTTCTCATTTTTACCCTTCTGATTCTCTCCCTCAACGGAAGTTGTGAAAAGTGAGCGAGGGATATGAGTGCTTGACTGCTGACTGGGAAATCAATTCTTTTAAACACTCTGCAAGATAATCAAAGCTCTGGTCTAAATGAGAAAGCTAGATGCCCATGTGACTGCAAATGTGGGAGTTCCCAACCGAAGGCTGATGTTCTTTGGCATTCTCTTTCCCCAGAAGATCTACGATAAATACATTTTGTTAATCCTTGTGCAATCAAGAGTTTGTATTTTGTAAACTTGTGCCCATCATTTATTGAGGGATAATGGATATCTCCCAGGGGCAAGTTTTATTAAATTGAACACATCAGTTTCTAAAACAAGCAATAAAAAACCCAAGTATAAAGTTTACTCCAAATGCAAAATATATGAAAGTGCTAGAGATTTCTTTTTCTTTTGAAATTTTGTCAGGATGAAGCATGTTTGTATCAGTCTTTCAGAATACGTACAGCTTTTGTCTATGTCAATTCATTTTTGCGTTAGCACTGAGCTTTAAACTCAAGATTGTTTTAACTGAAGTACATACCGAGGTCAGTATGTACATAGAAGGAAATGGATTTAAAATGCTGTTTGAGAAGCAGCATAGGAATTTCTATAGCTGTAGGGCTTGTGTTTTAACTGAGAATTAGTAGTGAGTCATTGTTTGGTACTAGAAACTGGTAAATGTTTCAGTGCATGCTCTATTCTGTGTCAAATTTTAAACTCTATCATGGTTAAGATTCATAACTAGTGACCTGAATAACTGCAAGAGATGCAATATGATAAAAAAGGAAAAAAATCTCTAATTTGCCTACTTTGTTTTTCGTTACACATGGCTGAAATCGTATTAGGTGGGGTTTTAGAAACTATAACAGTGCAAAGCAACTAGACCAAGTGACTTAATATCATAATGTGGACTTGTTCATGTATTTCAGACCCTAGTAAACTTAGAGAGCTGTGGGATATCTTACAGGAAAATATAATGGATATGAACAACATAAATAAATATCATAAGACTTGTTCACTGATCACTAACAGCAAGGTGTGGGTTTTTTCATTTCTGCTTTTATTTCATTTGTGTGTGTTTACGTGATTTCTTTTCCTGAATGCTCTTTCCGCTCTCTCCACTTTCCTTCTTATTATGGAACTGTCTCTTGATAATGTGTATTCACTCCTCATTTTTTTCAGTATGGCTATACATTCACATGAAGACTGGAACATTTAGTAAGTGGGAATGCTGAACAGAATAACTTCTTTCATGGCTGTTATACTCTTAACTTTGGCAAAAGAAATGGAACAACATTGTGCCTTTGGAAATATTTAGCTTCTATAAAGGAATTAAAATTGATGATACACTAACCTGGTCATTCTTTGGTACCCTTCCCTTTATTAATCATAGATCTTTTGCCTTCCAATTCCATCTTGAAATCTTAGTGCTGAACTTCCTATCCTTATTTCAGCAATGCCAAACATGTAGTAAAGGGAGAGGAAACAGAGTTGCCTTATTCAGAATTCTTCTTTTCTCCCATTAGAAATGAGGTGTAGTATTGACCCAGTGTACTTTCAGTCATTTAACTGCTAAACCTAGAATAGAAATTAGGAATCTGCAACCCTTTTGTGGTCAGTGAAGAATTATTATTACTTAATTTAGGTGTGCCTGGTTATTCTCTGTCATAGAATGATAGTGTGATAGAATCATAGAATTGTGTGGTTTGGAAGGGACCTTAAAGATCATTTAATTTCAATCCCCTCGAGCTAGTGATACTTAGGTAAATTAGATTAAATGATATGAGCTACTACTGCTGTGTCTTGACAGTTCACATTGATGCTGGTGTTTGTGAGAATGCCTAGCGGTCCTTAAATAGTTGAGAAAAAATGTCTAGGATGGTGTAACCTGATATTTTTTTTCTGCTTTATCAGGATGAATGCAGAATTTTTTATTCTGGTCTTTTGACGCCATCATGATACAGGAAAACCTGCCCCGTAATGCAGCAGGAGAAGCAGTAGCCTTTGGGAAGAGGATACATTGACACCTTGAGATATAGGCCAACAAACTGACTGTGGATTTAAGAATCATTTCACCTAGTTTTATCTTATTCTAATGTGAATATCAGAAGAGGAGTCACCATGTTTCCTTATAGGTATTTAGGAGAAATGGGCCCTTCTGATCTATTTTAAATATTTGTATTAGTGCAACATGATATGAAGATGTGGTTTCTCTCCATAGACACAGAGGGGATTGCTCAGACATCTCAGATATATCACTTCATTTTTCCATATCTCAGTTTAATATGGACATATTGTCTTTCTTATCCCTTGTTTGTTTTTTTTTAGCTTAGTTAGTTCCAGTATTTTTTGCTATTGAGCCTACTTATCAGCGTGTTTTTCCTGTGCTTAAAAACAATGGAGATGAAGGATCTTCCTTTCTGCTGTGAGGTTAAAATACTTCTGAACTTCATAAACCTCTGCTGTCAACTACACAGAAGAATTATACAGTCCTTTCATGTTTCAGGCTTTTTTTTCTTCCAGATAGGTTTCTGATATTATGGGGATGTCTCACAATATGATTTCAAAATGAAAGATATTGAAGCAAAAACTGGATGAGAGAAGTATTGCTGTCTTTAAAAAGAGCTATATGTATACCCAGATGTATAAAAATGTCAAATATCGTGTTCCAGTGCTGAATATGTTTAAATATGTGGTTATAATTATCATTCTGAAGGGATGCCTTTAGTTAAAAAATCAATGCTCTGAAGTAATGTCTTTAGATAGAACAATGTTCAGCTGAAAGTTTGTTCTCCTAGGTGAGACCTTTACCCAATATCCATCATTCAAAGAAGATTTAAATAAAGCAGATGTGTCTCTCATCTGCTCTTTTTTTATTAGAAGAAATGAAGAGCTATTTCTGTAAGTTGTTCCACAAAAGTAGCCTAATTAAAGGGTAGAAGTATCCAAGGTAGTTGGAATTATTCATTTCAAAGGACTGCTTTTTGTTATTTTTCTGAGGTTGAAGTAGCTGCTCTTGAGAAAACATATTTTCAGGCTGTGATCTGAAGGTCTACAGGCTGAGCTGGAAACATAATTCATGTTTTCTAGCAAAGCTGCACTGTTTTCTACAAAACAGGGAGAGGTACATTGTGAAAAAAAAATTTAACATGGCTTTTTTGCCTCATGTGCAGGGTCTTTGGCTGGATTGGGAGAATTTGGATGACTTTTTTGGTTCTTTCTTTCTGTATGTAACATACAGTATAAATATTGGATTGTTAGATCTAAAAGAAAAGAAAATATGGTACAATTTAGTCACCCGCTTATCGTGGCTGCCAGCGTAATATTTACAGTACTTTCCTGGCAATTCCCTGAGGCTAAAGAAAGGAGCGTGTCTTCAGTATGCTGGTTGAACTCTCTGTTCCATCAAAGCTAGCTAGTGACACCGCCTCCAGTGTCACAGCTCTGCTGAAGACTGTCAAACAGAACAGAACGAGTGGTCGTGTTTGCCTATCCTCAAAGGGGATTCCTGCCTTTGCATGAGAGAGGCATCCCACTTAAATCCTGGCTGGTGCTTATGAGGTGAAAGAAAGCATGTTTGCACAAGGAGACCTGTGTTTAACATTTGGATGGCCAGGTTTTACATGTCTCCCCATTCCGAGGGGATTGTTTAGGAAACTCTTAAGGGACTAGAGTCCATGCCAGGTACCTAAAAGGTGCAATTGCGCACTTTAGCCTTAAAAATCTTTTTGGTTTGTGGCTCCTGAGTCACTTCCCAGACTTTGTAAAGCAGTATGAAATGAAGAAAAGTTAAGGTCTGTGTTCAAAGACGCACCACATCAAATTTCTGACAGAGCGGGGGAGAAAACCCTGTTGTCCTATGCTTCAACCACCAGCTACAACTTATTAGTTCTTCTGCCCATTTATTGATCATGTTTTCAGTTTCTGGCTGCTTGCCAGAAGAAGGCCAGCTGATAAGCTATACATGTGGAAAGAAATCCAACATACCCCAAAAGAAAACAATGTACTCGGGAGGTTTGCAGCTCTCACTTAAAACGAGGACAGATAAGAGAATCATGAGGGTGATGCCACCTCCTCAAACCTGTGAGTTCATGAATCTTTTTAATACATGGCTGTACAATTCCTCCTGCTGTTTCTCTGTCAGATTTAAACTTCATAATCCGTGTCTTTGTTCCCCAAGTTTTTTCTTCCTTGCATGAGTATTGCTTTTTATTTGAAATCTATGTGGCTACACGGGGGAGAATAAGCGCAGAATCAAGTCCTTGAAGCTGCTACCTCATGTTGCCAAGTAACTGGGGAGGGAAGATGGTCTGTTTTCAGGGAGGGCAGAAAGGATCAAAGTGCTTGTGTGAATGGATCATAGGTAAGAATTTAGACGTGCGTATATAAAGGAAAAACAGTTATTGAAAGTGAATGTTAAGAATGTGAAAGAAACTGAGCTTAAGAAATATAGTCTGAAAAAGCTCCTTTTGCTTTCAATTCTAGCTTGTGGTCAAATTAGAGATGACTTGTACTCTTAAACATATGCATATATATATGCTGAAATCCGCTGAAATCCACTGAAATCCATGCCTTTGACAACTGAGCGTGTAATTTGTGGTACAGCAATGCACCTGAACTTCAGTGAGGAGGAACATCTTCCACATCAAAGGAAATAACGAGAAGAGATGGCTGAATCTAACAAGAATTGGATCGCTGCTTAAGAGCAACTACTTGATTTTGCTATTTTCTTGTGTATTGCTCTGCATCTGAAATCCAGTCCTGTGATTACGTTTCCAGATGTTGTTGCATGCCACTGACATAGAAAACAACACTATTAGTATTAGTGAGTTGAAGTTAAATATTTCTGTGTTCTTGTTTCTTGGTCTCCATTGCGTATCTGGAATTAATTTCATTTAAAAAAAATAACAGGTTGAGCCCATTACGTACATACACACATAAACATTGAACATATAATTTCTTTTTAATGACTAGAAGTACTACTGGGCATATGGAAGAAACAACAGCGACCAACTGCACAGCCACAGCTACTTTCTCTGGAAGCTCTCCTGTGTGTGGCCTGTCCCTTCAATGACCTCTTCTTTTTGTCGGCTTTTCTGCTGCAGAGCCTGGGGAAACGTATGCAGTGAAAAAATTGAACTCAACACGATTCTGCCATTTAGAGGCATTCGGTACTGTAGGGTGCACTTTTTCATATTTGCAGACTTCACAGCATCTAGAGCTACAAACCAAAGCCTGATCCAGTGCGACTGGCTTTGGCAGACCATGTTACCTTCTGTACCTTCCCTTGACAAAAAAGAGCACTTAGGCACCCACTGTAGCTATGTAGGGTCATACTTTATACACACATACACACACAGATAAGAGCCTAAAGGGAAAGACCATATTCCCTCCACCCAAAGGATGTCATGCTAGATTTTGGCTTCTGTCCCTTTAGGAATGAGAACTAAGATTCTCCCAAGTTATACTGGGTTTGCCTGGCCAGATTTCAGTAGCGGGGAGAGGGGACACTGCAGAGGCAGCTGCTGCAAGAAGAAGAAGCTAGTAGAAGCTTCCTCTAATTCTGATAGAGCCAATGCCAGCTGGCTCCAAAGACGGACTCGCTGCTGGCCAAGGCTGAGCCAATCAGTGATGGTAGGATAGGAACACCTCTGTGAAAACATATTTAAGAAACGGGGAAAAAGAACTGCACCACTCAACAGCTGGCAGAGAGATGAAGGAGTGAGAATATGTGAAGACACTAAGTTCAGTGAAGAAGAAGGAAGGGGAGAGGTGTCCCTGCCCATGACAGGGAGGTTGGATTAAATGATCTCTAAGGTCCCTTCCAGCCTAGGCTGTTCTATGATCACCTGCATTTACTGTTCCAGGATGTACTTTGGGTGCTGGAGCACAGAGTCCCCTGAGCCATGATGACGACCATGCTGAGGCAGGCAGTCCCTCTGCAGCCCATGGATGGGGTGCAGATGTCCAGCTGTAGCCTGTGGAGGACCCCATTGCCGAAGTGGGTGGATGCCTAAAGGGGACATCCCATGGGAAGCTCGTGCTGGAGCAGGTTGCTGGCGGAGTCTGTAGCCCATGGAGAGAGAGAAGCCCATGCTGGAGTAGGTTGGCTGGTGGGACTTTTGTGATGCATTTCAGGGAGACTCACACTGGAGCAGTTTCCCCCTGAAAGACTGCAACTCATAGAGAGCCTCACCTTGGGGTGGATTGCCCTTCGTGAGAGGACTCACGTTGGGGCAGTTCATGACAAATTGTCCCTTGTGAGAGGACTCACATTGTGTGAAGATTGTCTCTCATGAGAGGGAAACCATAAAGGCCCTGGGGATGTGTGAGGAGTCCTCCCTCAGAAGAAGAAGTAGCAGTGGAGACGACATCAAATGAACTGACCATGGTCCCGTTCCTCTGTCCCCCTGTGCCGCTTGGAGGGAGGAGGTGGATAAACTGAGATGATGTTAAACCTGGGAAGAAAGGAATGATAAGGCAAAGATCTGTTTTTATTTCTCACTACTCTTCTCTGATTTGTTCTTTAATAAATTTAAGTAATTTCCCCAAAATCTATTCAGTTTTGAACGCCATGATAGATGTGGTTGATCTCCCTGTCCTCATCTCAAACCATGAGCCCTTCATTATATTTTCTTCCCCTGTCTAGCAGAGAAGGGGGGATGACAGAGCAGCTGTGTGGGCACCTGGCTGCCGGCTAGGTTCAAACCACCACACAAGTGTACACATTGATTTTATAAAAAGGCTCAAGGATTGTGACCAAACAAGAATCGGTGACAAAAACTGCTTTTTAATAGCTGTACGGGAAGATCCTTAAGAAATAGTTTGAGCTAAATTTATTACTGATCCACAGCATCTGGCTGCTGGAACATTCTCACTGGGTTGGCTCACACGCTCCTTTGCTTGGGATTCAGAGGACCTCAAGGTATCACAGAATCACAGAATGTCAGGGGTTGGAAGGGACCTCAAAAGATCATCTAGTCCAGCCCCCCTGCCAGAGCAGGATCACCTACAGTAGGTCACACAGGAGCGCGTCCAGGCAGGTTTTGAATGTCTCCAGAGAAGGAGACTCCACACCCTCCCTGGTCAGCCTATGCCAGGGCTCTGTCACCCTCACAGGGAAAAAGTTTTTTCTAATGTTTTTGTGGAACGTCCTATTTTCCAGCTTGTACCCATTGCCCCTTGTCCTATCACTGGACATCACTGAGAAGAGCCTGGCTCCATCCTCCTGACACTCCCCCTTGATGTATTTATAAACATTTATGAGGTCACCCCTCAGCCTCCTCTTCTCCAAGCTAAAGAGACCCAGCTCCTTCAGCCTTTCCTCATTAAGGAAGATGTTCCACTCCCTTCATCATCTCTGTGGCTGCGCTGGACTCTCTCCAGCAGTTCCCTGTCTCTCTTGAGCTGAGGGGCCCAGAACTGGATACAATATTCCAGATGTGGCCTCACCAGTGCAGAGTGGAGGGAGGTAGACCATGCCTTGAGGAATACTTTCTCGCAAAGCTGGTGGATGTGGCCCTTGTGGACATCCCTGTCTCTTCTGTCTATGCACTGCTGAAATGCATGTGGTAGATGACACTGCTTTTCTTGAGGAGCTGAAAAGATGAGGAGTGAGGACTTGCAGCATTACTCATTTGAGGAAGGGCTGTTCAGCCTGAAGAAGAGAGACCTCAGAGCAATCCTTACAGTACCTGATGTGGAAAGAATAAACAAGACAGAGTCAGACTCTTTTCAGTGGTGCCCAGAGACAGAAAAAGAGGCAATAGGCACAATTTGAAATGCAGGAAATTCCATTTAAATGTAAGAGGAATCTTTTTTACTGTGAAAGTCATCGAATGCTGCAGCAGTTTGCAGAGAGTGGTTGTGGAGTCTCCAATCTTGCAGATACTCAAAATGCGACTGGACAGAGCCCTGAGCAATGAGTTCTAGCTTTGAGCAGGGTAGTTTAGAGACTAGTCAACCCCCAGAAGTCCCTTCCAACCCCTGTCATTCCTGCAAAGTTGTTCTGGCATCTATGAGGTATGATGAACTTTTAGGCAGCCTCAGCATAGGATCAGGTGCCAACTGAAGAATTCAGCAAGAATATCTGAATATCAGGTATGGAAAGCACTTTGGATGTCAGACTCATTCTGGAAAGTATAGACAGAGTGTCATGGCTGCACACAGTGTGCTGTCAAATGTGTGCAGGAAAGCAGCTGGAAGCGGAAAGGAATCTCATTCTCTGCAAGTTAATTGAGTTCTATGGTAACAACAGCAGACATCTTTTTCTCTAAGAGAAGTGATGATCAAGTTGACACTGTCTGTCTTAGACAAATCTTTTCTCATTCTTATAAAACATTACAATTACAAGCTCTGTATAATGCACATCTCCCCTTTGTGCCAGTGAGGTTATGAACTTTTGTTCTTTAAGAACAGGATGCCCATACTATTAAATAAAACTAGCCAGCATCTGAAGACAATGGTTAATATGGCTAAAGTGTCAGCCACCAAGAAAAGGTGACCTTTCCCACTCCCTCTGTTCAGAGCTGTCCTCCTGTTGACGTTATCCTTCAAACCATGCGAGGGAAAGCACCATTTGGTCCAGATAAGAAATCTCCCTAGGACTATGGCAACAGTTAAAGAAGGCTGGATGCTAATGGGCCTGATGGTCTAGCCTCTGTTTTGGGGCTGTTTATTTCACTAATAGGGACCTGAGGACAGCGTGTCTCATTCAGATCCAATTTCAAGATGAAGGCTAAAGAAGATACACTCCCTACATTGTCTCATTTTGAATTTTTTTTTGGCTGTTATATGTTAATAAGGCAGAAAAGAGAAAGTAATTTAACAACCCTCCCCCCTCTCCCCCCTCCCCCATCCCTGGTACTAGAAAATTTTTTTGCAAAACATTGTCATGAACTGTATGAGATTTCCTATGCTCTGGGCTTATTCTGGGATGTTTCACAACAGAGCCTGATAGAGCTCCATTGAGGTCAGTGGATTAGCATCAGTTTAAACGAGATGAGGATCTACTCTATTCTATTTGTACAACTGTAAAATGATAGTTAGAGGAACAGTAAACAAGCAAAGGGCTTTCATTAAAAGAAAGAATTTAAAAAGATTTCTTGGGATGTTTTGGGAGGAATTTCTATTTTTTTCCCCCCCATCCCCCTGCCTTTCCCCAAAGTTTTCCTTCTTCATTTCTAGACTTAGGCATTTTTATCGAATACTTACTTTCTACTACACTTATTCCTAATTCTTTTACATTTCCATTACTGTAATTAAGTCTTTATCGATTTGACACAAACCAACAGCTGCATTTCACTATGGAAATCAACTGAAAAATATGTGCCATCTACTAAACATGGACACTTGAGAGTGAAGATGACATGTATTAAACTCTTTTATCATTTCTGTACCTCTTCAAGCACAGTATCAATTATATATACATACTTGCAGCCAGAGCTTCTACTTGATAGGCTGCAGATAAATCTTTGCAGTATAATGAACTATCAACAACTAGCTACTCTTAGATCCATTTTAAACAGGGCTTTGTATTAAGAGAAATCTTTGATGTGGAAATGTTTTTTCATTTAAAATTTATCCTCTTAACATGATTGGCTTAGGTTTTGGAAGCAATACTTGGGTACTTTATTTAGCAGATTAATTCACTCGAATTCACAGACAGAGAAGTAACCACTTCTGAATAGCATTATGTTTTATTGAAATAGGGGTTGTAACACACTCCAGAGCTGCAGAGAAGTCCAGGAACCTTCCCAAAACTACTGCACTTCGGGTAGCAGACTGACGGTGCTATCTGCTCCTTCTGGGCTTTGGAGACAGGGTTGATCACAGACTCCTTTAAGGAAGGAGACGATAAATAATACAGCAACTGTATCGAAGTGGCCTGGAATAGGAAGTGTAAGGAAAAGCTGAGTTGTTGCCCAGATGTGACCCAGGATGCAAAGGTTTTATGGTATTCTGTGAAGGAGTTACTCCTCATAAATGGATGAGGAAGTGCTTTATACATGGAGAAAATGAAACCCTGTGCAAATGGAGCAGCGACAGAAACAGCTCCAGAGTACCAGAAGGTACTTACTCAATAACTAAGGTATTTATCACATAAGCGTTTATCAAATGACTTGAAGAGATATCTGGAAGTCTCAGATGAGGCTTGACGGATATGGAATCTCAAAATACTTAACAGTTGTAGTAAGCACAGCTTTTGTCCCACACCTTTCAGAAAATCTGATATGGTGAAACGATCCAGTTTTGCCCCCAGAGTTTGTTGGGAGTCTGTCTACTGACTGACACGGCCATAGGTCAGGTCCTTATTAGGTTGGAGGTACCATGATTATGTGTAGCTATGTAATGAATTTGTCTTGTGGTGTAAATTTTACAACTAGGATGTCTTAAAAACGTACTTGGACATATTTTTTTTTACTTTTTTTTTTAATTTTTAAATTTCGATTTTTAAACTTCATTACTATAATGGAACATTTCTTTTTCCCCTACCAGATTGTTTGAAAATGCTCTGGTTTTCCAATTATATTCATTCTTTCTAACAGCAAATCCACCAACTTTTCAAGGCAATCTAGAGAGAATTCCTGCACAATACAACAGAAGGAAAATAACAGTAGGGAAATTGCTTTACTTGTAGAATGAAAGATTTCTGGATTTTAGGTTATTAATCTAAATATCACTTATCACTGTGGAAACAGTGAAAGGAGTATTTTTCCCTCCTCTATACTCTTCTTCCGCCCCCCTCATTTACAGAATGAATCTTCCCATTCAGGCCCCGTACCTGCTAATAGAATAATTAGTTTCATAGATATTGCTGAGTAAGTTAAATACTTATAAATATTCATAGCACTTTGCATATTATCCACAGATTAAAAATAAAAAAAAAGAGAAAATTAATGGTGAACTCCTTCCTATAAGTTCAGGTTTTTTTCACATGATCCAACCAGTAATAGGAAGGCTTAAATGTAGTTGTCATAGTAACAGGGCAACATAACTTTTATCAACTGCAGCTTCTATATTATAATAATGGACTCATTTTCACAGCCTTTGATTTTTCTTTTTCAGGTTGTTCTTGCATCATATCTCATGCTAGCAAGATGCAAAGTGCATTGTGTCTGTGTTTACCCCTCCCCTCCCTCCCTCCCAAGCTTTCTAAGAGGTTCACAGATTCAGAACATTTAATTCAAATCCCTGAAACAGGCATTAGAGCTCCACAAACAATGCCCCACTTGAGTGATGTCTATGGCACAGAGGTACCAAGGCTCCCTACATAATCCATGGCAGCACCTCTCAGGGGTGACGTTGTGCCTCTGCTGTGAAGCAGGGAGGCACCTACACAGCGGGAAATGCCAAGCAGAAGGATGTGTTTGAGCTCTCACCCCTCCTGAGGCCACAGATCTATACAAACAAATCTGGATTCATCCCTGCGAACTGCAAGCATTTAGCAGAAGGTGCAAAGTTAAAAGCTAAGCCAGTCCAGACTCCTTTGAGAGCCAAGGAAGTATTTACAAAGAATAAATTCAGCTGTGTCTGTGCTGAGTCACCCATAGACCTGCTGGTTCTCATCAGTGCTTATACAGAGCCCTTGGGGGATCTTAATTGGGGCGTTTCAAGCACTTGCCTGAGTAAGGAGTAAGAACTCCAGAACACATCAGCATTCCATGAGAGCAGGTGCCTAAATCAGAAAAGCTAAGCTTTTCAGATCTTTTTTTATCTATCTAATCAGAGGACTTTGGAGAAAGGCTTATCCTATTAAAATAGTAATAGCAATAAAGATAGAGGAAGAAGTCAGGCTCCATGCATGTATATTTTGGGAATTCAACTAGGAGCAAAAATCCTAACTCTTTCCTGCTTGGAATATCTCTGGCTATGGGGTGTGAAAAAAAGATTAGTCCAGACCACAGTTCTGCTCCGTCTTAGATGTGGGCCCAACCAGCTGGTGACAGCCAGGTTTGGTTGTTGTCTTCTGTCCTCACAACTTCGCAACACCAGTATGCCCGTGGCAGTCTGCAGTGTCACCCAGTTGTTACCTGAACTTTCTGCTTCAGGCCAACAGCTCTCCCAGCATGGAAAAAGGAGCTGAGAGTTTTGCCCCAAGGACATTTCGTATTTGTCCATTAAAAGGAGTAAAATGCTGAGACTCTATGAGTGTAGAACGGGGTAGGCCTTGCACCCAGTGTTTTCAACTCTGTGTGTGGAATGCAAAGGAGAGAGGGAAAGTAAAGCTCTGCACCCCACAGGAAATGCTAAACTGTGGGATGGGAAAGGACTTCAGCCTGAGGACTGTTCAGTCTGTGGAAGGAAGAGTATCTTGCATGTTCTCCTCCAGCTTTAGCTGTCTCCTTAGATGTCACAGGCAAATCTGACTGGACCATGTGTTGCTGTAAAACTTCCAAGCCCTAGGTCTGCACTGGTTTTAGAAGGAGTTACTGTAGGTCTGTCGGAACCTGATGGTTAAACTAGTGAAGATTATCAAGAATCATACAGCTGAGTGGTTCAAATCAGGTCACTGAAGCAGCCCTGGAACAGCCTTGTCTTTTAGTAAGGATTTATTTTCCTTTGAGGTCACACACTCAGTGAGATGAATGCTGCCAGGAGGTATTTCAGTTGTCTTCTGAATGTCATACATGAAGTTACCTTGATGAGGACAGAAAAAAAAAGAATGAAAATTGAAAAAAAATTCAAATTTTAACACATACCAACAGGATTATAGTATCTTAGAAAAAGTTTGCTTTTTATTCTCTGATTTTATATGCAAAGTATTTTAAAGAGTGTCTATATCATTATACATATTTGTGCATTTATACATATATATGTATATAAACAACATCACTAAACACCAGAAAATAACATGTTTATTTCTGTATAGACATTGACCCTTGGTTTAGTAAAAGGATAGGTACTTGAGGAGTAACGCCTAAGTGAACTTACACCTAAGAGCTTCCTTAACTGCCATATGTTTGCAGTCAACAGTTTATAGTCATAAAGCCATAAAAAATGCTAAATGAGGCAAACAAACCACACTGAAAAAAAAATACTGTTTTTCAAGCCTGCTGTCTTTTTTGAAAATTAGTGTTTTCCTCCTTCTCCTTAATATCCTAAGCCTCTCCATGATTTGAAACCCATTATTCTTGTGTTCTTGGGCTCTTACTTCCAGACCTCTCTAAATGATGAGTTCCCAAATTGTGCTCCGTATAGCATCTGTGACACAGTCTACCTTACAGGGTTGCACATAAACTCTTAAACATAAACCGTATATAGAAACTGTTAAATACAAGGAAACAAAAATCAGTCATCCTGGATGATAGAAAACTACTGTATCACAAATGTAAGTGTAGACTGCATATAAGTTTATGTTTGCTCTTGATGTTAAAGTAAAACTGCTCTGCATTAATAAGATCCCTTTGGATTCATTTTCTCAGAGCCTTTGTAACAACCCAGTTCCAAAGAATTTAGATCAGGAGAGAGTGCCAGTCACTAGGCAGGGTAACCAATAAAATGACAGCTTACTTTTTAAAAAATTGTTTGTCCACAGTCCATATACCCAGATGTGTCTTTCATTTTTCTCACATCCTTTCCCCCTTCTCCTTTGCAGAATGATTTGCATTCACTGTGCAAAAGAGATGAAAAATGTTTCCGTTAGCCTTCCTCATAAAAGCACTGAGTAAAATAATCAAGAACTATAAAGGTACAGAAGTCAACACATCCAACACAAATCACAAATACTAGATGGGCTAGCTACAAACCTGGAGACTCCTGAGGTATGCCTTGGAGTACCTCAACTATATGCTGCATGTAGAAGTACTTCCATGGAGAATACCATCCCTCTCGTGAATGAATCAAGGCATCCAAATGAGCTGCTGGTGGCAAGAAGCCACATGGGAACCTGGATCTAATTGAAAAGGAGCAAAACTCGGTTTCATGGCAACCGAAGTCCAAAGATTGCCTGCTGCATGCAGAGAGGGATGTAATGGAACGTAGGCAGTGTGGGGATGGAGGTTGCTGCAGCACGTCTATTGGTTGTAGAAACAAGGCGTCTGATGAGACAGGGGTGGTGGAGAGTGCACACGTGTGCACACACATATGCGCACACACACACATTATGTGTATATGTATGTACACACAGCACCACAGAGGCAGAACTCTTGAGCTATTTATTTCAGTTCAGTGCACTGATCAGGACAGGCCTGTGCACTCATTTAATTCAAAACACAGATCAGCTTTCCAGGAAGGTCATTGTAAGGCCATAATTATCTCATTAAGCAAATTGTTCCACTCTCTGATCAGGCTTTGAGTTCAGTATTTCCATTACCTCCTTTAATATGTAAATGGTAAGGGTAAAATTATCAGTTGGTATCAATCAGGGAAGTGCTGCTACTATCAACAAAACTACAGAGATTTAGCAACAAATTAAGGTCTTTCCTATTAGCTGCATTCTTTTCTTAAGTTGTTACCCTCCTTGCATGTTTATTTTACTGAAAATCTTTAAGATACACTCTATCATGCAGGAAAGAGATTGAAGAGATGTATTTTTATACTGTGGTTAAATAAAGTACACTTTACTATGACGGGAGAAAAACATAGAAGAGGAGAAGACACCTAAGAACAAAGTAAGGATGAGAAGGGCTGGATTTCTGTGTTGGTTTGTTTTATATGCTGAGATAAAAGACTTTGATTTCTGCTTCTACTTTATGCTACTCAGGAGGTGGGATGCTACTTGATTCAACTTTGTGACTCAGAACAATCTGGTTTTTTACTCATCAGTTAATAAGATAGAGCTTGATTTAGAGATAAATTAAAGACTTTGATTTTGTTGAATGCAGTGCCTCCAGAGGATTTGTGCTGCAGCTGGTGTTCACTAGTCTGCTAAGGTAAATGTGCCAGGAAATGTGGGTATGCAGATATTACTGGGTGGAGGATGACAGCAAAATGTTCTTCTAACATCCCCACATGCTAAGTGATTCTCCTGTGGCAACTTATTCTGGTTTTAGGGTAAATTTATGAAATGAATGAGACAGAAGCAACAGGTAACAAAAATGAAAAAGCCTCAAAATACATTTGGATCAAAATCAACAAATAACCAGGAGCAGTCTTTAAAATAAATACGTTTGTGTTTGCTTTCATGATAAGCAGCAATATTCTAGAAACAAGTACCCTACTGAGATCTTAAGAAGCATCTCCACCAGAATTGCCTTGTGTTCCCATATCTAGTTGTTTGCAAGGAGGTTGGTTACCATCTTTTGACACTGAAAGTCCAGGCAAAGGAGAGACTCAACATCTAAACTGCTAAATAAGCATATAATATGGGGCATATTCCTGACAGCCATGTAGGAGGGCACATCTACTAGGACATTTAGATTATTTAAATCAGGATTTTATTGCTTATATTGCATATTTGGGCCCAAATAGCATAGTACACAAAACCTGGAAAAATTACATTATTGCCCACTTTGTAGCTATGAAGTGGAGACAGAGGAAAACATAGGAATGGCCATGCTGAATAAAACCAAAGGTTCATTCATTCTACTCCTCTCTTTCTCACAATGAGCACTGAGATTAATTCAAGGCTGAGACACTTACAATTAAGCATCTAAACATAAGGAGAATCAATTCATAGGTCCATTCCAGTCACCAGAAATAAGGGAGTAAAACTGGAGTGAGAGAGACTCCCAACTAGTTAGTGAGAATTGGGTTAGAGATCTCTTGGAGAAACTGAAAACACACAAATCCATGGGCCCTGACAGGGTGCATCCATGTGTGCTGAGATAGCTGGTTGACATTGTTGCTGAGCCCCTCTCCATTATTTTTGAAAAATCGTGGAGGACAAGAGAGGTGCCTGAAGACTGGAAGAAAGCCAATGGCAATCCAGTCTTCACAAAGGGCAAGGAGGAGGACCTAGGCAACTACAAACCAGTCAGCCTCACCTCCATCCCTGGAAAGGTGATGGAGCAGCTCATTCTGAAGGCCATCTTTAAACAAATGGAAGCAAAGATTTTCAGGAGTAGCCACCATGGGTTTTCCAAGGGCAAATCTTGCTTGACTAATCTGATATCCTTCTATGAGGTGTTGACAGAGGGAGAGCAGTGGATGACATATACCTTGACTTCCATAAGGCTTTGATACTGTCCCCCATAACATCCTCATAGGAAAACTCAAGAAATGTGGGATAGATGATTGGACTGTGAAGTAGATTGTTAACTGGCTCAACAATAAAGTTCAGAGGGTGGTGAACTGGTGGCACAGAGTCAAGCTGGAGGCCTGTGGCCAGTGGCGTTCCCCAGTGTTGGGTCCATTTTTGTTCAATATCTTCATCAACAACCTGGATGAGGGGACAGAGTGCACCCCCAGCAAGTTCGCTGATTATAAAAAACTGGGAGGGGTGGCTGACACCCAGGCAGGCTGTGCTGCCATCCAACGAGATCTGGACAGGCTGGAGAGCTGGGCAAAGGGGAACCTCATGAAGTTGAATAAGTACAAGCGTAGAGTCCTGCATCTGGGGAGGAATAACAGCAGGCACCAGGACAGATGAGGGGACGTCCTGCTGGAAAGCAGCTCCATGGAGAAAGACCTTGGAGTCCCAGTGGACAGTGAGTTGTCCCTGGGACAGCAATGGGCCCTTGTGGCCAAGAGGACCAATGGGATCCTGGGGGAAATTAAGAAAAGTGTGTCCAGCAGGTCTAGGGAGGTTCTCCTGCCCCTCTGCTCTGCCGTGGTAAGACCACACCTGGAATCCTGTGTCCAGTTTGGGGCTCCTCAGTTCCAGAGAGACAGGGACCTATTGGAGAGAGTCCAATGGAGAGCTATGAGGATGATTAAGTGTTTTGATCATCTCTCCTGTGAAGAAAGACTGAGAGAACTGGGGCTGTTCAGCCTTGAAAGGAGACGGCTGAGAGGGGACCTTATTAATGTATAGAAATATCTGAGGGGGGTGGGTGTCAAGAGGAAGGCAATAAACTCGTCTCAGTGGTGTTCAGCGATAGAAGAAGGAATAATGGGTTTAAGTTAGAACACAGGAAGTTCCACCTCAGCATGAGGAGAAACTTCTTCACTGTGAGGATGATGGAGCACTGGCCCAGGCTGCCCAGAGAGGGTGTGGAGTCTCCTGCTCTGGAGACTTTCAAACCCCACCTGGACACTTTCCTTTGTGGCTGCCCTGGGGGATCCTACTCTGGCAGAGGGATTGGACTGGATGTTCTCTAGAGGTCCCTTCCAACCCTGAACATTCTATGATTCTCTGACTCTATGATTCTATTGGACACCTATGCCTTCCTAAAGGATCATGTAGAAGGCAGCTAATACTCGTAGGATGCCTAAGACAGCACTAACCTGTGTTTAGATGACTGAACTGCACCCTCCAGGGTTTAGGGAGTTGTTTAGCTCATCCAGTGAAAGGGTGCGTGATGTGGGAGCTGAATACCCCTCCACATTTCAGCAACTATATTGACCACATTTAAGTTGCCTGGAGGCACAGACATGTATGTCAGCATCTGCATTTTAGTGTCTTACTTTGCAAGCCCAGTTCCATTGTCAAAAATATTTAGGAAGGAATTGAAAAGGAAAAAAAGCATTCACCTAGGGATATTCTCGACACTATATCCCCTTAGTTAGGATTCCCAGATTTTGGCAAGCTGTAGACTAGAGTTGTTGAATCCAAATATCTATACTTAATAGGCCCTGAAGGACCTTCATTCTTGGTATTTTGCTATTCTCTTTTAAAAATCCATCTATATTTTTGGCCCCTGTGCCATTCTGTGGCAATTATTTCTACATTTTTAGTGCTAATTTATTTAAAACTTGCTGCCTGTTAATGTCTTTTTGGCGCTTCTTTTTCTGTGTAAATGAATAGATATTTCCCTATTCAGTTTCTTTCATGTTTTTCCTAGTTTTATAAACTTCATCTTCAAGTCTCTTTTTTCAGGCTGAAGCATCTTAGTCTATTAATTTCTGATCTTGGAAAGCAAATATATAACTCTAGCCATTTTATTGCCTTTCTCTATGTCTTATATAGACCACCTAAATAAACAAGTAATCTGGCCATAATGAATATGTACAACATATAAATCACGTACATGCCCTTAAACTCCTGAAAGATGATTCTGAGAGGCTTATCTCTCTAGCTGTATTTCACACAGGGAATCTTTGCCAGCTCAATAAGGACTGTGGCTTCATTTAGGGACCAGATGCCTACCAGTCTATGTAGATGAGTCCCTTTTGGTTTTTGGCTCTAAACGACTTATTTAGACCATGAGAAAATGGTGCACAGAGATCATGAGGTTCTCATTGCCTCCTTGAAACCATGGCCATGGCTACACTCTTTTCCTATTTGCAATATTCAAAACTGAGAAGTAAACCAATCAAACAAACAAAAAAAGGGGCTATAAATGGTGCACAAGTTCTAGAAAGCCCATTCAGAGGGATTAAAAGAAAAGGGTTAAGGAAAATATCCCATTGGTTTTGCTGGCTCGGGGAACTACTCAGCGAGCAAGGGAATCTCAAAGCACATGTACCCATGGTGCAAAAGCAAGAAGCAAATAATCAATTTGGTGCTTTATCAGCAGAGTATCCAATTAAATTTCAATTAAAAAGGAAAATAATGCAGCAGTCATTATCTAGGCTGTGGCCAGGCCCTTATACGAAATGTCAAGATACCCTTGTCAGTTTGCAAACAGTTTAGATAAGGCTGAAATTCTCCAGACTGCTTTTCAGGAGGCCACTGTAGGCATTCTTAATGGACCCTCTACCCTAGCCTTGGAAACATTTCTAGTTTCTTATTTAACAGAGTTAATGCCTCTCTTTTGAAAGATAATTCAATAAAGAATTTTTGAATGGAAATTAAAAAAGAAAAGCAAAAATTATCAGGAATATATGATTGCAAAACAAAAATAATTCTATCTTTATCATGCTAGAAATCTAATTATTTCTCCATGGAAATTATTTTGAAGATGACAGCTTGATAGCAATTACTATCAAGTCTAACATCCACAGTTTATTTACTGTTCTGTATTGGGTTAGTTTGGCAAGGTTTCAGTAGCAGACGGGCTACAAGGGTATCTTCTGTGAGAAGTTGCTAGAAGATTCCTCCATGTCCAATGCCAACCAGCTCAAGGATGGGCCCATCACTGACCAAGGTTGAGTCCATCAGCAATGGTGGAATAACCTCTGGGCTAACATATTTAAGACAGAGGGAAAAAACCAACCTTGCACAACTGCAGCTGGAAAGAGGAGCGACAATATGTGAGAGCAACAACTCTGCAGAAAACAAGGTCAGTGAAGAAGGAGGGAGAGGAGGTGGTCCAGGCACTGGAGCAGAGATTGCCCTAAATTCTGTGATGAATCTCACAGAATCACAGGTTTATTGAGGCTGGAAAAGACCATGAGGCATGGAAGACCATGGTGACATTGCCTGTCCCCCTGCCTCCCCATCATGAAGCAGATGCCCACCTTCATCCATGGAGGACCACACACCAAAGAATATAAATGCACCCAAAGGAGCCTGAGACCCTGTGGGGAGCTCGCACTGGAGCAGGCTTCTGGCAGGACCTGTGGACCCATGGAGAGAGGAGCTCATGCAGGAGCAGGTTTGTTGACGAGACTTGTGTCCTCCTGGGGGACTTACACTGGAACGGTCTACTCTTGGAAGACTTCACCCCATGGAAGGGACTCATGCTGGAGCAGTTTATGAAGAACTGCAGCCCATGGGAAGGATGCAAGTTGGAAAATCTCATGGAGGATTGCCTCCTGCAGGAGAGTAGGTCCATCTCTCTTGGACCCTGTGCTGGAGTAGAGGAATAGTGTGAGGAGCTCCCTGAGGACGAACTGCCTACAGCCCTCACTCTTCTTCCCCCTGTGCCACTGGAGAGGAGGAGAGAGAGAAAGCAGGAGAGAAATTTTGCCCAGGAAGAAAGGAGGGTTGAGGGGAAGGTGTTTTAATCTACTATGTTTTCCTACCCTGATTTCCTTGGCAATAAACTAAACTAGTTCCCCCAATTGAAGCTCTTTTGTCCATGATGGTAATTGCTGAGTGATCTCCCCATGTCCTTATCTCAACCCACAAGCCTTTTGTTATATTTTCTCTGCCCTGTCCAGCTGAGGAGAAGTGATATTGCCAGAGTCAACCCACCACACACTCCAACAACCAAGCTCCAAAGAAGCAATTTCTCTCTGTTTCTTGGTTTACCTGCCTTTGCTGTTTAAGACATAAGAAAAAAGCCAAGCAGCTGAATAAGTGATGTTACTTCATTTGATTTAGGAGTAGAATTAAAAGGTTCAGGCTCAGATAACCGACTTGTACCTGTCATGGTAGAGTGTTCCATGTAAGGACCATTATGTCACTTTGCCTTGTCTTCCTTTGTGACAGCAGTAGTCCCACCAGAGAAGTAGAGTTTGACAAAGAGCACATAGAAACAAGGAGATATTATATGCTATATTACTTGTGAAAAACAAAACAGAGCAGAGCTATTCTAGTCACTGGAGAGATAAGAAACAGAAATAAAACAGGTTTTCATCTTAATCCCATAGGTGGAGTCTCTCTGGCTTTCCATCACGTAGCACAGCTTCTGATTGTTGGCAGATTTTGACCTCTCACATCCCTACATTTGAAACACACAGCTGGTGGCAGTCCTTGGAGTGCCACAGAAGTAACCTTGTACTGCCTATATGTTTCTTTCTTAATTGTAATGTAGTTTAAAATCTATTTCATTTTACTTTTTCAAGCTCATCTTGTAAAAAAAAGTGTTAGGAGGCAAACTTGAATCAAATATGCTTTTTTGCACGAACAGCAGCAGGCTGTTATTCCTATATTTAGAACCATGTCCATACACATAGAAAAATCACTCTGTTATATGTGTTATTCTGGAATATGTTGCTTTCTGGACTGTTCTCCTGTTGAGAGCTGGAAGGATACCACACAGTTCCTTGGATTTTTGTGTTACTTTCTTTTCTTGCATATCCTTTTGTACCTAGACCAGATACACGTTCCTCTCTCTTCTTCTTGTTCTTATTTTTCATAGCTGTCACTACCTTTTTACTTGCAAGGGCACATATCTCTCCCCAACTGTGTTTTCTTTTCTTTCAGCACTTCCCTTGTTTGATTACAATCCACTGATGCCTTTGGCATATTGTCCTGTGTCAGCAAACTAGGAAATATTAGAGGCTGTTGAATATACAGAATTTAAACCCAAGACTACTCCATGTTTTGCTATGTGCCTTTCCTCTGTTCCAAGTGGATGATGATTATTATTGGCTTACAGTTTTTATTCACTATACAAATCAGGTCCTTTTCTATAGCTGCAGGTAAAACCTGCAGGCTACCTACTGACTTTTGCCATGCCTCACTCTCAAATTTGAATTTTTTTTCCCTATTTTATTCAGGAGTTCAGGAGTGTTGTGCCTCATTGAAGTTAAAGGAGTATGTCCAGACAGATTCACATGGCTTCAGGGGTAGCTACTTCCATGGTTTTGGGGAGCACCATTATTTTAAAACAAGCATAGAGGCCAAAGAAATGTTATTGCATCACATCAGACAGACAAGAGACCAGCAAAATAATAGAGCAAGATTCCCACTTTACAAAGTGAGATTTTTTCCCTAC
>NW_009704148.1:44391-64746 GCF_000703405.1 Apaloderma vittatum
ACATCACTACTGGATGAAATACCTTTAGATACAAGTCTGAACATGGGGATATTTGTAGAGCTTAACTGGGAGAAGATAAGGAGGACTCATGATGTAGAAAGGAAAAAAAGAAAAGAGAAAGAAGAAGTAAAAAAATGAGTGAAACCTAGAAAACACATTTTGCAATTGTTTAGTTCCACACAGAGAGGGGCTGGTCCAAATCTCCAGCTCTGAACTTTGCCGTATTGTCAATTGCATGTGGCTCCCTTCTATCATTATTCCCACCAACTGTTGGCACAAAAATTATAGCTTTCTTCCGAGGATCCTGATGGTCTTTTCTAATGCCAGTTGTTCTGGACATCATCCCTGCAGGGCGGGTATAACAACACCTAATATATAATCAGCCCGTTAGTCGTGACTTGCTTGACTTTGCTCAGCAAGACATGAGAGCTCAGAAAGGATCCTGTAAAGCTTGTTCTCTGTCCATCCTCTTGCAACTGTTACAGTGAAGAAGCAACAGCACTACCGAAAGCTGGGAGTGGAGATGTAAACACCCTCTTTTATCTTTCCCTTAGACAGCAGTAAAAGAACTTCAGGATATTTCAATACCTCTGGCAACCATACTTTGGCTGTGCCAGAGCCCCACAGAGCTTGTTGTTTTCTTGGGTCTGGTCTCACATTTTGAAAAAGTTTACTTCTCAGAAAACATAAGCAAGCCTTTTCTCTTCCTTCTCAAGATCTTTTCTGTGCATCTACAGAAAACTAAATCATTCACCAGGGGGAGAGGGCACAAGAACTGTTGCTCGCGGCCATAATTAAACAACGACCAGAACTGCTTGGGTGCTCTCTGCCCCTGATGGCCAGTGGTGAGAATAAGTGATGAGATGTGACTGTTGCAGGCTTAGGGCAAACATCTGAAATGAAAAAACAGACTGCAGAGACCAGCTGCACTGATAGTCTACAAACTGCTATTTAATCTCTTTCCATTTTTTTTTTCATGTAGAAATGTGGGGCTTTTTTTTTTCTTTTTTCCTTTTTTAGTGGAACAGAATATATTGTTTTTAATTGGCATTATAACTGCTACAAACACAGAATGATCCCAGTCTCTGACTGTGAAAACACTTTTGTCATGATTTAACCCCATCTGGCAGCTAAAGCCCCACACAACCGCTCTCTTTCCGCCAGTGGGCTGGGGGTGAGAAACAGAAGGATGAAAGGGAGAAAATTCGTGTATTGAGGTAAAGACAATTTAACAGGTAAAGCACAAATCATACACACAAGCAAAGTAAACCAAGGAATTCCCTCCCCACTTCCCATGGGCAGGCAAGTGTTCAGCCATCTCCAGGAGAGCAAGGATCTGTCACATGTAACGGTGACTTGGGAAGACAAATACCATCACTCTGAACATTCCACCTTTCCCACTTCCTCCCCCAGTTCTATACGCTGAGCATGAAGTTGAAATGTCCCTTTGGTCAGTTGGGGACAGCTGTCCCAGCTGTGTCACCTTCCAATTCCTTGTGCACCCCCAGCCTCCTCGCTGGTGGGGTGGGATGTGGAGCAGAAAAGGCCTTGATGCTGTGTAAGCTCTGCTCAGTGATAATAAACCATCCCTGCGTTATCAACACTGCTTCCAGCACAAATCCAAACCACAGCCCTGTTCTAGCTACTAAAAAAAAAAAAACAACAACAAAAAAAACCCTCTATTGCAACCAAAACCAGCTCAAGTTTCCAAGAATTACAGTCAGGAATATATACTGGAAACTGAGAGGTTCTCTGAAGAAAGTGAGAGACTAGGATCATGGTAGTACTACGGTAAGACACTTGATTTTTCGTTTGCTTGTTTGCATGGAATTTTTCGTTTTTTACTGGCGAGAAACTCCACAGAAAGAGCAAAGTAAGTGAGTACTATTAATAGCTGTGCAGTCCTAAGTATTTGTGAAGGTTGGGTGGTCATTTAGTTGTTTAGAGATATAGCTCAGTATGATTTAAACATACTGTGGGACCTTATGTTTTGTTGTTATCTGCAAGAGGGATCCCTACTTAAAATAATCACATGGAATTAATATTTATCCATATACACAGAAATTATTTATAGTTTCAATGTGTCTTATATCTTCTCCTTTCCGCCCTCTCAGTGGTTGACCTAGAAGAACAATAACTTCCCATGGCTCCCATGTTTTACTTGTTGTAAAGTACTAAAGAGCTGCAAATACACTCTTGATGTGTTATGGAAAGAGAGGAAAGGAGCCTGGGAATGATTGCAATAGTGTATGTAATTTGTCACATGCACACTTTGGTTTGAAACAATGGAAGAACTTAACCCCTGCCTGCTAGAGTGGTTGTCTACATGACTGTGATCATCCCGATCTTCCTTAATGACTTTTAAAGTCATTTGTGGGATCTTACTTCCAAAGGGTGAGAAGAGAGTTTCACGTATGAATCCAGACCAATCCTGTGCTTTTTTTTCTTGCACACACAATTAATTTGACATAGCTCCACTGCCCTGGCTACATGGACTTGATGACTGGAAAAAAAGCTTTTTTCTGAGACAGAAATATACGATGGAAGATATGAAAGGATAGCCAACCATGCCTAGCTTCCTATCGGCACAGAAACCTGTGTAATAATAGTATGCGAGCCACCTGAAAGTGAAAGGCCTGATTTGGAAAAAGAGGCCCAGAGAGTGTTTCTTAAAAATCCAGAGAATTCAGTAGGAACATTGCCCATGCCATTCCTCTTTCTTCTCCTCTATCACACATATTGACCATTATCTGTCTCCTCAGGTATGAGCCAAATGCCATGAGGACAAAAGTCTTCAAACCGCAAAGCTTACAATTTGCATGAGGAAGACAGCATGAGCAGAAAAAGGTCAAACATATGACTAATATCTTGGTTCTGGTTGTCCCTTTGGCTTTAGTGAGCTTCCAGCCAATTGTAATATATCGCGAAGCACAAAGGTGTTTAGGATCCAGCCCTTAGAGACTGTGTGCTTCAGGTACAGCCTTTCCTTTTCCATTGCTTTGAAAGGTTAACAACATAGCTCAGGCCAGAAACAAGAAATCGTGCTGCAGAAATACATCCCACCTGGATAAATCATTCTTTTTCCTTGTGTTATTTTAAAAAAAACCCCACACCACAAAAACAGTAGAAGGTTTGCAATGAAGGAGTCTCTCAGCATTTTTCCCATCTGTGCTATGGAAATTTCTTTTGACTTTGCTGTGGTCTGGCTATCCATCATGTCAGAGCTGAGGGATCTGCGAGGTGAGCATTGGGGACTGTTACCTCACCTACCTGCCCCAGTGACTGCAAAACACAGCAGAAACCCAGCCCCAGGTAAACACATGACAGACAAGTTCCCTTCCCTGCTAGTCACTGGACTTTGCCCTTCACTTTTTTCATCTCTCATGGTTCAATGGAAAAATGGTTGCAAGCGTATACATAATGTCTTGCTTACCTTTAGGTGAATCTCTCTAGCATCAGTCTTGGTAGTAAAGAAAATCTCAATTCTATCACTTCTGTGTTTTGCCTGTTCTATTACAATATATAATCTTGTTTCAGACTTAAAGAGAGGCTGATTTGCTTTTTCCTAGAAGGTTTGCCTCAGCAGCATATTTCACATCAGCTTTACCTGTCAGGCAACAAAAAGGAATGGGTAAAGGCTGACGACTTAATCCAGCATCTGTTGAAGTCTATGGCCACCTCTCCTTTAGATCAAGACCTAAATCCTTATTCCTAAAAACAGCTTCAACACCTAATCCTTGGAGGAAAGAAAAGAAAGGGCATGAGTCAAGTACAATAAAACTGGCATTTTTGTATTTGAAGGTCGTGTCAACCTGACAGAAAAGCTTTGCTCGACCTATGGCAGTGGCTTTCCAAGGAAACTTTAACAGTGGTGAGAAAGTGAGCAGAGTGTTGGAGAGTTCAACTGAGGCTGGACAAAGGTGGAAAATATATCAAACGTCAGGGAAAATATAGCAATGGTGAAAGGGTGACCTAATAGTCCCCTTCCTCCTGACATAATCATAACAAGTGTAATGTTTTTTGGCTGCAGTGACTAAAGGTCTCTTCTTCTGGTTTTAGTAGAATGGCTTTTTAGCCAGTCTGTTTCAGGTAATGCTATCATGTCCGTCGCCTACACAGAACTGGAAATTCAGCTTGTAGCTGCAGACGGTTTCACAGCAGTGCTTGCTGCAGAGTGTCCTCAATGCAAAAAAAAACCCAAAACATTTTAAAAATATATAAAGAGTTTCACATTATAATATCTATTATATGCAGTAAAACCCATCTCTAACAACTCATTGCTATGACAGGAGATAAATTGGCAGTGTTCCTCACACATCTAACCCTGAGTTCTCTTGAATGTGCAAGGTCAAGTCCCTTTGTGCCTGCTGAGAGACTCTGATTTTGTCAGAAATTTTACATGAATGCAGATAACTACAAAAGGGAGTTTGTTGGCAGGATGAGGACCTTTTAAATAATTCTGAAATAGACAACACAGCTGGAATGAATAGCTTGACACATATTCGATGTCTATGGACTGGTTATTGATCGGTTCTGGTTTAACACAGAAAAACAAAAACATCAAACATTGCTCTCCACCTTCCTCTCATTATATTCTGCATTATTATCCTTGCTCTAAATCCAGCAGATATCCTAGTATTTTTCCTTAAAGTCCTGGATTCTAGAGTGATGTTAATATACAAGCGGCTCTGCCTTTTTCCTGTCACTGCATCTATAAATAGATAGCTAGGTAGCTAGGTGATTTCTGGATTGCAAAGCTTCTAGGAAAAATAAAAAACATAAACACTAAAGCTTGAAAAAACATAAAAAGTTTCCTACTCTCCATAAACTCCTTCAGTAAAAAATGCCCTTCCATGTTTTTACTGGCTCTTTTTACTATTGCAATATTTAAGCTAGGCTGATAACCTGGAAACAGCTGTGGTTCAGTAGTGTTAGAACTGGCCTCACCTGATGCAAAAGTTCATCAATCTCTCAAGGCTGGCACTTAGAGTAGAAACTATCTCATTTGATAAGTTTATATAAAAAAAGTCCAGTCAAAGGCAATCATTTAAGACCTCATCCCAGCTATTTTAGACTTCCAGTTCATCTAGGATGAGCTGCCTTCTGCAAATGTGTGTTGCTATTCTTTGACTACAGCCAGGGTTTAAACAAGCTCATGCTGGGCACTCACATTTGGATGGATGGATGCTTTCCATCCACAGACTATAACTACACTACAGGATAATACAAAAATCATAAGCTAGCTTCAAACAAATGGGTTTTATCAGTAACATTTTAGATGATCCCATTTACTGGAGAGGTGGTATAAATGAGCCCATGCTCTGCTATGTGTGTTCCTGCTCCTGGTGTTCCAGCTGATCCAGATCCCTCTGCAGAGCGCTTACAAGAGCAAGGAGACCTGGAAACATTTTCTTATCACATCACCCTTGTGACTGGCACTTCTTCAGACAGTAAGCACATCGCCTCTACCTCCCGGGTCAATGGGGAAGAGTGGGCTAGAGGTGCCGGCTGGAGCACATCCACATGGTGCGTGCGTCTGCGGTACCCATGAGTTGATCCTTCATACTTGCTCCCCAGAGAACATGAACGCATGAAATAGTGCTATGGATGCTAAAAGTTCAAGAAAGAACTTTTAAATCAAGTGCTTCAGGAAGAGAGAAAAGGTAAAAGATTTTTGATTTTTCATGAAAGATAAAGTTCATGAGCATTTTGTATTGATGTATATAGTGCCCTTTAATACATGATATTTCCCTTCAGGACAGGAAAAAAAGAAGAAACAGCTGACATCTCTTGTGACATCTAACCAAAGTAAAGTGCAGCTGGTTCAGATGTGTATTTAAGGGAGATGTGAAGTCTTCGAAACAGAGATCAACGTCTTGTTTCTGTTTCCTCTATATGTAAAACATTGGATTCTTAGTCCAAGACTGATTCCAGGTAGTATTATGGTAACACTATATAGTCAGAATGTGTCCCTCTGATATAAAATAATATGGTTCGTGGAAATAAGACACGGCCTGAATAAACAGGTCAGGTTTGTTACTATTTCTGGTGCTGCATATACAAAATCAGGGAAGTCATTTGTCTCTGCCTTAGGTTTGGGTTTTGTACCACTTGCTTCTGCTGGAAAGTGACTTTAGCTCTCCATTAGAAAATATATAATGCAAATCTGATCCAGAGAGTCTTAAAAGATGGAAGAAACAGCATACTAATAAGATCTTATTAAATGTGGCTTCCTAGAGTATCACTGAGGACTTTTCTAGCACAATTAAAACAAGACCCATAGCCAAATGCCAGAAACCTCTTTTCTGTTTGTCCATTCTCTGAAGTGACTCATCCTCTTAGCCTAGCCCAGGAGTCTGTGATAAAACACAGCTCTGCTGTTATTCAGTTGACATTACTTGGAGACTTTCTGCTTTGCTAACAAAGAAGGTGATATCTCTCGTTCTCCTTAAAATCTTCACCTCCTACAATTGCTTCAGTGTGTTTGAGTAGATATAATAAGCAGTTGGCAGAAATTAATTAATTATGTGTCTTAACTTTTCACTTTTACCCTTCACTGAACTTTTTTGTTCCTTGGTCCTATGTTTTGTTGTCTCCCAGGGTGTATGGCTTTTAACATGACTGCATACTGTATTTAGCTGCTATAGTGCATTAAGCACATGGAACATTTTAACAAGGAGTTTTTAATGAATCCCTGGGAAGAAAACATCCTCCAAACCAATACTTCAGTGTGTCAGCACTTATATATACCACAGCGATAAAACTACAACAAATGGCAAAGCTTTTCTTCACCTCTCTGCATTTTAGACAAACTTTAACCGCAAACAAGTAGTCATTTGCTGAGAAACACATTTGATTAAAGGTTTCTTTCTACAAGGCTGTGAGTGAATTATTTAGGCTGTTTGATTATTTGCTAGAAAGATGTGCTAAATTGCTGGTAATTCAAACACCAGCAAGCAGTTTGCATACTCCTTGCATCTTTTCCATAAATGCCATCACCTACTCTGTATTGCCCTTGGCTTCTCACACTTGTGTCAGAAGAAAATGAGAGATTTTTAACACAGTCAACGAGCTCAGTGGAGAGCAGCAGAATTTCCCTTAGGTCTTAATCTCAGTAAAGGTCCAGGGCACTGTGCGCTTGTAATCAGTCACTTGTCTTTCTGAATTACTTTATTCAAAAGCATAGGCAGCCCTGGAATGTCTCCTTTTTCTACCATCAAATGCATATCATGAGCCAAGAAAATAGAACTAAAAAAAGGGGCAAAAAGGAAAATAAGGACACAGGGTTAAGACCCAGAGTTTCTGCTTTCAGGTCTTACTTCTGACTTTATTCAGTCAACTATTTAGGTTGCTAGTGTTACATCTCTACAGCCTTTTCTTGAGTGTTTTAAGAACTAGATGAGCTCATGGTTGCGAAGCAGCTTCTTTGTGGCAAACATTGTCATTTTTTATGAAGCATTGAAGGCTGCAAATGAATTCCAAAAAACTGGTATTTCCCCCGTCCCAAACCCACAGTGCTCCTGGTTGCACAACCACCCCACCCTGGGTGATGCACCGTCTCCCTCTCGTGGTTGCTTGCTCGCAGAGAGAGGTCAAAGAAGAATCTGCTATGGCTTTAGATAACAGACTTCAGGCTTTTAAGACAAGAATGAAGAATGATGGCTTCAGACACGGTGGTCAAAGTTCCCCTTCTGCTGCTAATGATCTATCCAGGAGACAGCAAGCTATGTCTGCATTTCAGCCAGAGTTTTTCCACGACTCTTAAGGTGAAATGGAAAACCCGAAACTAGGAGTAGCTCCAATCACAAAAGGCTGAAAAAAGGTTTGTTGGAAGGTTCTTTCACACTTTAGCGGAGCCACATAGAAATCAGGACAGGAAGAAAAATGCTGAGATCTATTGATACCTGAGACTTCATTATCTCAGAGATCTTTTCCAGTCTCAACAATTCTGTGATTCTGTGAATTTAGAATAATTTTGTGTCACTGAATCTGCAGAAAGTAAGAAAAAAACTAATAGATGATATAGCTTCCAAAAAAAAAGATGAAAAAGTTAACTGTCTTATACAGCCATAGAGATCTTCTGCTCTAGGCTGCTTTCATCAAGCAATAAGTCTAAGATCCAATAAATACACAACGATTTCAAATTTATATGCCACCAGCCTGATCTGCCTGAGTTTCTATGCATGCACACACATTCTATTGTGTATTTAGTAAATCTAGGTTTTGAGACAGTTTACTGGACAACATGTATTCTCTGAACATGGTTAAAATCAGTCATTCCCTATCAGATTAAAGCTCCAGTCTGTCCTTGTGTCCTGTATCTGTCAATAAATGATAGAGAATGCCTCTATGAGAGTATAAAATGATGCCATCTTTTCACATGTTTACAGAAGTCTAGGAGCAGAAATTATCTCTTTTTACATCTTATATACTCTATATTTTGCTTCTGACTAAGTCAAGCAGTAATCATGCAATGGTTACCACTAGACTTTGTGGCAACAGAAAAAAACACATGAAAAACAACGAAAAATGAAACCACTCCACACACAGTCTTGTTCACCGAGACAGGGCTGATTATGAGCAGACTGCAGAGACATCCTAATAGTTTTCTTCTGGTCCCAGTTAGTAGTTAAGCATTTTTATGGTATGGATATTATGGAGGCTAACTGGGGTGAGCTAGAATAAACTGTGATCTTCTTTTGGAAGATATGCATAAAAAACTGACCTGAAAAAGGATTTAAAGACATTTTTCCTGCATTATGGTTTAGTTTTGCTTTGACAGTGTAGCAAATATTTGCCTTCTCACTCTGGTGAACTTGATTAAAGATTTTTTAGCTCTTCTGGCTTAAATCACTTAGTAAATTCATTTTCAAATTTGAAGATAATTTTGAGTTATGCAAAACTGCAGTTTTAGGAAGATAATTGGAAGAATCTTGGCCATCACACCAGCAAACTCTAAGATCCAGGTAACATTATAGATTAATTTACTACTTCAGACTTCTGAACTTTCCATGACACTGACAGAATTTCTATGGAGTCACTGCAGATTTAGTATATAGTTCAACATCTATTAATTCAATGGAAAAACTGCCTTTCATTCGGAAAGCACTGACTCAGGAATCCATTTGCCCCTATTTGGAACTAACACTAGTGTAGCTTGTATGGTTCTGAACCTGTAGCTAGAGAAGATGCAGATAAATATTCATCTATGCAGAGTGTGCCAGTGAAATTAAAAGAGCAAGAATACAGTCTGAAAGGGGCATTTACAGCACATTTTTTCCAGTTTCACCTTTATTGTCAAATGCATGAATTAAGGTAACTTAAAGCTCCTTGTCGGGTTGCAGGTACGGGATAACTGCACCTATCCATCAGTTTGTCTCTCTTGCTGACTGTAGTCAGATATAGATGAAGTCAGGAAGAACAGATGTTTAACAAATTGCATTGCTTATTTCTTTTATATAGCCTTGACCTTTACAGTTTCTATAAAGTAACTTCAGTTACTACTAAAAGCACATACATACACTTGCATTTATTTCTACCACTGGCTTCCCTTTAAGTGCTGCAGCTACACCATGTTCAGTATTGCTGCCACTTCAACCTTATTTCCAAGAAAAGTATTTTCAAATGGAATCAGAGACATCCTCTTTGGATGACACTTGTTGATCCAAGATGACATTGAACATATTCTTACTCTGTATTTTAAAGTAGAACATTGGTGGCCTCTGTACTCGCCAGCACAACCACTTGCACAGCTGCAAGTGACTTAAAGAAGACTGACCTTGAGGTTCTCTATATCAGCTTGCAGCATTAAGGGTTTGGTACTAAATAGGGGGTTAAGCTGGATACCACTGTATTCTTTTATGGGAAAAGGTGTAATGTGGAGAAGGGAGAGGAATTAATCTGGCCCTGTGGAGATATCTGCAACTGTTTATTGGCTTTGTAGTCTGTAGAGAGAAAAAGTCAATGATATAGTGATATATCTGATCTGTTCTAGCTGATTCTTTTAGTGTGACATGAAGCGTCTATTTCTCTCAAGGATTTGCAATAAGTATTTGTAACAAGAATATACAGTGACTGTCCCAGGTACAAAAGTATAAACCTACAGGTTTTGCGTATGTATTTGTCAAATACATTTGGTCAAATTAAAGCTGGTGCTGGTGTTTTCCAAGGGCCACTCAAAGTGCACATACAGAGTTTAGGCTTCTAACTGAGCACGCTCTAAGGGTATTTCGATATTCCTTTGTGTCTTTATTGATTTCCTAGGAACAATTCTAGGCTAGTAATAAAGTAGTGCAAATATCTATGTGCAATGTCCTTACCCGTAAGTCAATTTTGTTTTCCGGTTCCCATCCCTTGTAGGATGTTATCCAGAAGAACATCAATCACTCAGTATGTCTTATAGAGGTCTCTTACCACCATTCCTTGAATTTTTATTTCTTCTTTACGTGCTTTGTCATATCTTTCCATTAGGTGTAGCAACTGTTCATGTAACTCAGCACAGCTTTGGTGTTGAAAAGTGTAACACAGCAAGACCAGCTTCCAAGTGAATCAAAACTCTTAACAATAAACTCAGTTCTGGAACACGATTTTTCTTGAGAACATTAAAGATTATGCTGACATTTTCAGAACATCGCAGTTTAACAAAGTTATCTTTACTGGTGGAACAAAATCAAAGTGCTAGGAGAACTGTCACGTGATATAACATTAGGTGGCCTGGAATAGGCAGGGGTGATAAGGGTGGAAGAATACTATAGAATTTAGTGTAGCTAGTAAAGCCAATGGAAAAATGGAGTTCTATTACTTTGACAGTTGTTTTTATCTTAAAACTCTTTCTTTTCAGTGAATAAGTTAAAAATTATTTGGCTATATCCCAGGGTCTAACAAAGTCATAAAAGAGAACAACAGCAGTTCATCAGGGAAAGTGTCATGCATCAGGAGAACAGAAGTCAAAGTGTGAAGTGTGGAAACTGCAGAATTATAATTTTCACAAAGTATGGTTCAGGCATAGAAAAAGACTAAATATCAACTTGAATGCTTAGTTTTACATTTCCCATCCAAACATTTCAGTTAGACCTTATTTTTCCACTGGAGAAAATATTTGAGATAATATTGTTTGGCCACTCTACGGGTTCAGAGAGATATTTCTCATCATTATAATGATTTCTAAAAGTCTAGTATCTTCCGATGTGTGTTCATTAATATGGGAAGCAGAATTATACACACTCTTTAAATTATATAATAAGATACCGAAATCTGCCACTGACCTAACCTGTAGATTTAATTTGTAGGAAAAGCACATGCTGTAGGTGAGTCTGGAAAAAAAACATGTAATCTAACTACTCTTCATTACATTTTTGTGAATTGGTTGAACATTATCATCTTTGCTGCACAGACATTCAAAAAAGGGTCAAAAGGTTAGGTGCTTACCTCAATTACAAAATCTTTTGAGGAACAGGAGGTAATCATATGATTTCCTTTCTTTGATAATGCTTGTAGCTGAAAAAATGGATGGCGAGGCTCAATACAGGTAGAGGGAAAACAAACTCTTTTACATGGAGCTGAAATCTTCCAAAGATCATGTCACATGGACAGGGATCCTGAGTGTTTCCCATAATGCATCCCATCTGCCCTTGTGTGCATAAGCAGGGCCCCAGCAGGGTGTGGGCAACATCTTTGTCTTTCAGAATAAATTGACAGAAGGCTGTGATTATTTTCTTGATTTCTCTCTCTTTTTCATCACATGAAAGGGCAGCATAAAATTCCCTCTTCTGAAGAAAACAACCCTACTTCTGAAGAAAGGAACCATCCTGCCCTCTTTGATCTTCTCCTGTGAGGTGACTGCCAGCACTGAACCTGCCATTCATCCGTAGGTTAAGTAGACAGTATAGTTTTGTAAGCATGCATTTTAATGTCTACAAATGTAAATACTTTTCTTAAATGCTTTTTGTTGGCTGTTCTTTTTATTTTTCTTACAAACAGTTTGAGTTTGGAAACCCACTTAGCACCTAAGTACTGCCATGAGGAAAATTTTTGTTCTGAGCTCACAAAAGCATGATCTTGAGCATTCTCTCTTCAAAATATTGATAAACAAAACAATGGATTTTAATAAATAAGTGCATCTGCAAGTTCCTGGCCTCAGGGATTTGTCACCACAATATTTGTTGTCTGCATGAATGAGTTTCTCGCATAAACACTTTTCCCTATTAAAAGATATAAAGCTTATATTTCAAATTACAGAAGCTATGAGGGGGGAGAAAAGGCGGGAGAGAAAATAATGCTCCTCACATGAGGTCTGAAAATATATGTAGAGTCAATGAAACAAAAAAAGACAGACAGATGTATCTGAGGAGGATATGCAGTGGAAGGTATCTGTTGGCTAGAATTAAGAAAACCAAGAGGTCTGATGGAGAAGTGCCACCACAACTGTGGCTCCATGAGTGTCTTTCCATATTTGCACTGTTATCAGTGAAGTTAGAGCCAAAGGTGACACCAGTTAGTTGCTAGAAGAAGTTTTAAGATTTAGAAATTACCTGTATCTGTATAATTCCATTGTCTTTCTTTTCTCTGAAGATCTACACGTTTGCTCACCTGGAGTTTTCTGTTTGAAGCCTGGTGTACTGGGCACATCTGCAAGCCACAGGATACAACAGAGAAACAACAGGAAAAAAACCCTTTCTGTATGTGATCTGAAAGTATCCAGCCTTGTTTAACACACTTAGTTTAACTTCATTAATGGAGTTGAATACTTTCAGATTTTGATAGACGTACCTGTTTTTCTAGATTTTACTGTGGTGGAGGCAGGTCATACCATGGAACTGTAGAACTCATATCCTGAAACAAGATCCTTGAAGCTGATGTGACACCAGACAGAGGCATGCCTAACATTGAGAATTGTAAAACAATTCCATGTTTAACTATTTATTTACAAATAAATATCCTGCCATTGTTTGAGGAGAGATTGGTGTTTAAATCAAAGTTTCCCAAGGCAGTATTAGCAATGCATGGTGCAACTTCACACTCTTCTCTGAGCAGCATAATTGTACATGTAGCAAACCACAGACACCTAATGAGTACATATTGCCTTGAACATGGACTTTCTCAGACTGGTGGTGAGAAAGGGACATGGAACACCCTCAGAGTGTTAACAGGGGAGATGTCCTACTACCTTGCTTGCACACCTCCCAGTTTCCTTCCAGAACTAATCAAAACTGGTGCTTTTGCTCCCACTGATGACAACACTGGAAAAGGAACTGCACAGTAACAAGGAACAGAGTAGTAAGCACCCATATATGTTCTGTAACATTACAGAAGTCCTAATATATGCATTGAGTGCATGATGTTTAGTAGAGACAGAGGATTCGCTTCATGCTTAGATTGTGGAAGAGGAATTTAAGCAATTATGATAAAAACCTGGAAGAATATAATAAAACAATGTGACACATTTAGCATGAGTAGTCAAATGGTTATAAAAAGATACCAGGCTCAGGATCTTTGGTCTTGGGCTACGTGGTGGTTAGTAGCTAATGAACTATACCAGTGCTTTCTTGCTTTCTGCCTTCCATTCTTATTCCTGAAAAAAAAAATTCTAAATGCTGAATGTGGTCATGACTCAAATTTGGGGCAAAAGGTACTGGATGAAGCCCGGTCCTTGAGGCATTAAGTAAGTAGGCACTAGACCTTATAGTATTAACATGAGCTCATAGGTGAAGGGACAACCCCAGAAAAATTGGATTAGGTCTCTGCCTGAAGTCAGAGACAGATAGAAGCAAAGAAAGGACCGATACACTACAGTTAAGGAAAGACAACATATGTCCTGTGAGCAACGACTACGGGTTCTGGGGCGGTCCAGCCTAGAGAACAGGAGATTGAGGGGAGACCTTGTCACTCTCTACAGTACTTGAAAGGAGGTTGTAGAGAGGTGGCGGTTGGTCTGTTCTCCCTAGTGGCGAGTGATAGAACAAGGAGAAATGGCCTTGAGTTGTGCCAGGGGAGGTTCAGGTTGGATATTAGGAAGAATTTCTTTACTGAGAGGGTTGTCAGCCATTGGAACAGGCTGCCCAGGGAGGGGGTTGAGTCACCGTCCCTGGAGGTGTTTAAGAGAAGGGTGGATGTTACCTTGAAGGACGTTGGTTAGTGGTGCTGATAGGGCTAGGAAAAGGTTGGACTCAATGATATTGAAGGTCTCTTCCAGCCAGACCTACTCTATGATTCTATGAGAATGAAAGGCAGGCAAGGCCAATGTTCCTGCCATTTGTGTTCCACCTCAGTAAAACAGATAGAGTTTAGAAGGGTGGATATGGGATTTACCTGCAACAAAAATTCTTTTTTATTATTAATTGTCTGTAAATAAAACTACTGATAACTTATTTTGTTTTTTAAATTTCTATTTTTCTAAAAAAAACAGAACTGAAAGGAGTCTTTCAGTACAAAGTTGAGTATTTTTGAAAAAGTCAGAGAGGAATATTTTAGGGCGCTTAAGAATTGTTTTTAAGAATTGTTGTTTTCATTATTTGTTTATTTTTCCCCAGCAGAAATGTCAGCATAGGAATACATTTGTGAAAATTTTTGATATTAACTCAGCATTTTTTACAAAATAGTCTAACTAGATAGACAAAAAAGTCTTTTTCTTTCTGTATGACTTCTGTATTAGATTTTAAAGAGGCAAGTTATGTTCATAAATTATAATGATCCCTTAAGGAATATGAATACACTGAGTTCAGCATGAGACTTTCTAGCCAGATTTGTATTAGTGCATCATAGTCTAAAGCAGGCAACAACAGGACTAAAAAGTGGCTCTCGGAAGAAAGCATTATAGCCATCATTTGGCAGTGATGCTGTCCGTTTAAAACTCCGTTACCGCAGCTGATCTTTGATGTCACAGACCAGCCATCCAAAAAGTGAAGTATACAATATAAAAAGACATGAGGAAATAAATATTTGAATATTTCTTCCTGGAGTGGATGTTTTTTATTGAAATATGTTTTCCCTCCAAAATCAAAAGCAACTAAACCAAAACCACATTAAATAGAATTATAATATACTCATAAGAAAAAAGACATAGTGAAGAGCAGAGATAAATTGAGGAAAGGGTGTCAGAAAAGACTAACAAAAGTATTTAAAAGATTGGAAGATATACTTTTCACATTAGAAGTTTGGAAATATACTTTTTAGGTCCTTTCCAAAGGGGCTAAGAAGTTAAGAGTCATTAGAATTTACTGATCTAAACATTTTTCAAAAATTCGTTCATTGTCAAACCTCCACTGACTTCACAGACTTTAGTGAAAGATTATCCATCTTGCACACTGGTTAATACCTATATCTCCCATCTTTGAATTTTTCAGCAAGCTCCACTGACAGTGCCTTCCCAGCTAGCCAGACACCTCAAGGATCCTTGCCATGCTCACAGGAGCTGTCACTATTAGTGCCATAACACTGCAAAGCACCTCCTGGGAGAGTCGACCCATGCTGTCACAGGTATCCTATCACAAAAACTCCTTAAAAAGATGTGATGTTAACACCTTAAAATGAGCTATGGCCTCTGTTTTTTGCTACTCTCTCAGAACAAGCATGTTAATTTGTATTTAAAACTTTTCTATATACCCTTCGTTAGTATTTGCATTGCCTTATTCTTTGTACTAAGAGAAGGAAATAAAAATTTCTTTGTAGATATACATTCAGATAGAGAAAGAGAGAGCCTTTACAAGGTGTAGGAAAACACATTTATTTTTATTAATATCTTTTCTCATCCCCATCCTGATCCTTTATTATCACCTTTTCATAAGACTGTACACTGTGCTGTATTAAATTACAGCCATAAAAGCTCATATACAGCCATTCCTACATTATCTGTGCAGAGGAAATATTAAGGACAACATATGGTCTCTAAGACATAGATTTGTTTTGGACTTTGCTGATGGTTAACAGACTTAAGAGGGAAAATGAATGTATTGGTGTGTCTCAATGTGACAAAGGACAAATTCCTCACAGTGTGTTAGAGAAATGCTGTCACTTCTTTGGTAAAAAATTGCAGTGATTTAAACTTCTCAGAATGAGAATCTCCAAGCCTTAATGGACAGTATATACAGTTGATGTAGGACCAGTATACAGTGCTGCCATAGCCTGACCTCACTTGCTGCAAGAGCAGTGGGTTTTGGTTGCACCCTGAACACTCCAGACATTTTTCTCCCTCTCTTGCTCCCTCCTGGATTGGGACACCGAATATGATGCATGTCACGGCACCTTTTAGTTCCTGACAGCAGTCTAAGGGCAATAAGTGTAAAGGGGATGTAAATCTTGCTTTAAAGTCTTTCCGTAGTGTAGAAAAGTAATGTCTTGGTATGAAGGAGTCTTGCACTCAGCAGGGCGGGATGAGGTCCAGCACATGTCAGTAGTGACTAAGGACAGATGGTTGCCCAATGACCTGTTTGAAATGGCTGTTGGTCTCTGTCCAGTCTTGTGCACAGGTATCTCCATTACAGCTGGTGCTAACTGGCATCTTTGTTAACAGTCTCAGCAGAGGAACCAAGGACCGAGTGGCATATTTATTAAAAAAGTAGCTTTAAGAGTTCCGTAGTTACAACTGGTTGAATTTTACAATTAGCTGTCTGTTACAACTTTATATTTTAAAAAGAAAACTCAGAATATCCTTCTTGTTGTACTGACACGGTAAAAGAGCACCCACAAAAAAACCCAAACCAACCCACCAAAAAACCCACCAGCATAGTTTTATTTGAGTACTCAGAAAGTATTTTCATATGCTTTACCTTAATTCACCTGATTATGAAGGAAGCTGGATTAATGGAGATGTTTTGCATTAAATGTCAGACTATTTTTGACGCAGACAAAATCAATACTGAAACAACACAGGTTATTATCTCTGCTCCTGTACCAGAGTGATGAGTAGGAGATGAGTAGCAGCCAAGACAGATTTGTCATGAACAAATCATGTCAAACCAATCTAAACTTCCTTTGTGACAAGGCAACAGACTTTGGGGTTAGAAAGAAGCAGTGATGCCATGTATCTTGGCTTTAGAAAGACTTTTTGACATGGTCTTACATGGAACTCTTGTAAACAAACTAGGCCCAGATAACACTACCAGTTACAAAAAAAAAATAAATCAAGTAACTGCACCCAAGATATAGATACTAGTAAAAAGAGACACTGAAGAAGGTTTTGCAATAGTGTCTTCCAGGTCAGTCTTTTTCAGTGTTTTTGTTAAATCTACCAATGCTACAGTCACAGGAAATATATATGGAAGGTCAGGCTTAGAATTCCAATTTTTACACATCTGAACAAACAGAAAGATTAAAATAAATTAATTTTGTGGGAACAAATGCAAGATTTTGCATGTAGATGGAAGCAATTGGTTTCACACATAGAAAACTGTTGATGTTTAGGGCTGGGTTGGCCACTAAACTCTGATAGCCACTCTCTGTGATCTCCTCTGTGCCTCTCAGGTGAGGATAACAGAGGAACCAGGGAAGGGTATTTAATGTTGGAATAAAATCTTGAATCAGTTTAATATAATAGAAAATAATATTAGCGATAACAACGAAAATGTTAAACTATATACAGATATAGAAAATCATGCAAATGTATTCAAAGATACAAATGAACATGCTGGTACAGAACTCATGCCTTCCAGATGGCAACTAGGCCCTGATTGGAAACATCCCAGAGTAGACTGAGCAACAAAAGGGAGTACCTGAGCCCAGAGACCCAAAGATAGCACAAAACCAAAAAAAAACAACAAACAAACCAACACAAAAACAAAACAGAAAAGAAAGCCTTGGAGTGGCTACACTGCTCCCACCCAGTGAGGCAGGGGAGAGTGACCTGTCCTGATCAGCTGTGCTGCTCTACAGGACAAAAAAAAAGAGCCAGGAACACCAGCAGCACAGGGAGAGATGACAGCCAATAGTTCCTCAGTGACATCCAATGATAGGACAAAGGGCAACAGGTACAAGCTGGAGCATAAGAGATTCTACAAAAATATTAGGAAAAACTTTTTCACTGTGAGGTTGCTGAAGCCCTGGCACAGGCTGCCCAGAGCAATTGTGGAGTCTCCTTCTCTGGAGACTTTCAAAACCCGCCTGGACCCATTCCTGTGTGATGTACTTAAGGTGATCCTGCTCTAGCAGCAGGATTGGACTGAATGATCTTTCGAGGTCCCTTCCAACCCCTGGCATTCTATGATTCTGCATGAATAGCAACCCTCCCAACATAAAAAGCACTAAAACCATAGTTCTTGTCTTAGGGGCCCTTTTATACTGAGAACCATGGGAAGGGGCACTGTGATTGGTCCATTTGGGTCACCTGGCCCATACACTCCTCCCCATAGGCACAGTGGCCCCTCTTTACCTACTGATGGCCACCAGTGCCAGGCAGCCCCAAAAAAGTTTTGTCCTGGTGCTCTTAAACCAGGATAAAAACAGGGAACAACGAACCCTTCTTCCAAAGTATTTGTTTGAGTGTTTTCCTTCCCTTTTCCTTTCACTGAGAGCAAGAAGTAAAAAGCATCACAGTGACCTTGAATATAATTCTATGCTTTGAAATTACGGAGTTAAATTAAAAATAATACCCCATCAATATTTTTATCTTAGCTATCCCTCTTCCCTGTAAATATATTTTTCCTATTAAAAAAATCTATTTATATATGCATATGTATGTATTTACATATGTATGTTTTTTGTAAAATAGAAATACAAAAAGGTGCCATTTTCATAGGAATGCAAAAAGATGCCATTTACTGTTTGAGTCTTTATGGTTTATTCATATGCCTTTTAGCACAGAGGGGAAAGATTTTTTTTCCCCTATTAATTCTGCACACTGAATCCTGCAAATATTGGTAAATTCTAAAACAACTGCTGAGGGCTCTGGAGTCCTGTGCAATTTGCTATATGTTGCTAGAGCACTTAGCACTTTCTGTGTCCTAAAATATCTCCAAAGGTACAAATATTTCTTATTTATGAGCTCCTGATATGAACTGAATGCAGGTCTAAAACTTTTTTTTAGTCTCCTTATATTAGTATTTATTTTAAAACTGTGACTCCCCTTACACTCTAACTGTTTGAAATACAGCATTTATTCTTTAAATGACCACTATAACCATGATGATGGTCAATTGTGTGAAGACAGCAATGTTATGACGTTCTTAGATTTGGTGGTTTTTTTCTCCGTTTTGGGGGGAAGACTACAGAAAATCACTGCAAGATAGATACGGTCCAAAACCCACTGTGCATTCTTAGTATGAGCCTGTACCCTCTGAGACTCAGGTAGTAATGCTGAAAGAACAGTCAGAGAGGAAATTGGAAGAAAAGATGCTATTTTTCATCTAGTTCTAGGCTCTTTGCCTACTTAGAAATAAATAGCTCTACCTCGGAACAGAAGTGCCTTTTATTAAAAAAGCAAAAAAAACCAGAAAATAGGAGATTGATTTTCATTCTTAAGGTTTAAAGGAAAGAAACAAAGCATAAAAATTTTATTTTTATAAGTGCTATCCTGACTCAATACTCGTGAATAGTTATGGAGGTCTATCACCATTATTACTGGGACCTTGAGACAAAAAGTTCAGTTCTTTTAATTTTTTAGTATGCTTACATTAGCTAAAAAGCACTCATAAACAAAAAAAACAACAAACCTTATGTGCACTAAATGGTACCCAGGGTAAGCATGAAACCATCTACCCAAAGCACTGTTATAATTTCTAAGGGAAAAATACATGCTTTATTAGGGCCAGATGCAGATTCAATGTTCTACTCAGATTTTAGCTGTTATTTAACGAATTCTTTTACAAATCAAGCATTACATTACTAATTACTTGGCCGTTTCTCCCAGTTTTATAAATGTCAGATGCCATTGACTGCAGAGAGTTGCCACTCAGGCTTGCCTTTGAAAGAATAAAGTGCAATATAACATGTATAATTCTCTTCCTTTTTTTTAGTGAGTGGAAATTCCCGTAGCAGATCTATGCTCTCAGGGAGGTCAAAAGTCTGCAACTGCATCAAGATTAGGGACTGCAAATGATGACTTTCACCTTATTCTTTTCTTGTTTCAGAATATCCATTACATAGCGTGAGAGAAACGCAGCAGTCCAAGGAAGCTGGGAGAGCTGCCTACAGAAGTGGCCCAGGTGCAGGGGTACACTCAGTCAGTGTTAGGAAATGGCCAGACAGCTATTTATTGAGTACGGTCCCACTGTGGCATAAACTGACATACATGTGTGTGACAGATCTGTTTCTGGACAGATCCTCAGAGTTAAGACAATTTCCTGTTTACACTCTATTAATAGTTGTCTTTTTTAGCCCAATCTGTTATAGCAGGTTGGTGTGGAAAAATATTCACAATTGGCACGG
>NW_009704149.1:0-38798 GCF_000703405.1 Apaloderma vittatum
GCAGGAGTGAACTGAAACGCGGGCTCCGAGCCACGGGAAAATCGGTCAAGGATGAAGCTGCTTGGTTGCTAAGGAGTCTGGGCGAGCCCCGGGCGAGAGAGTGCAAACTCGCCGCTCATGGAGCTCAGGTTGCTTTCACTCTGATCCTTTAAGCCAGACGCTTCTTGGGTAGGTGCTCTGGGCGGTAAAACCGTGTTCTCAGTGCCCGAGTAAAGAGTGGTTTCTTTTCCTACAAGCATGTGCTTAAGGTTTCTGCTGGTATCTTGCATGCCCATCGTGTGTTGACTTCAAAGTCTCTGGAGATTGTTCTCTTAGTAGTTCAAGCGAAATCACCAAAATGCTGGAACTTTGCAGCATGAAGTGCATGGGCCTTCTTACTCTTACTGTAGTAATGGAGCTCGATGCTTCTAAGAGTGAGTGTGGTCAATGAAAATGATCCAATATATGAATCTTTAATGTGCTTGAATTCCTGCACGTTACTGTTCTACCAGCAGTTTTTTCAGCCCACATTGCTTCATAAAAGCAGTTCACAGAATCGCAGAATGTCAGGGGTTGGAAGGCACCTTAAAAGATCATCTAGTCCAGCCTCCCCGCCAGAGCAGGATCACCTACAGTAGGTCACACAGGAACACGTCCAGATGAATTTTGAAAGTCTCCAGAGAAGGAGACTCCACAACCTCCCTGGGCAGCCTGTGCCAGGGCTCTGTCACCCTCAGAGTGAAAAAGTTTTTCCTAATGTTTTTGTGGAACCTTTGTTCCAGCTTGTATCCATTGCCCCTTGTCCTGTCATTGGGCATCACTGAAAAGAGCCTGGCTCTGTCCTGACCTCACCCTTGGCATATTTATAAACATTAATACAGTTGCTTTTAAAAGTAACCGAGCAAGAATCTGATACAAGCAAATTAGGGGACCAGTTAGCTCAATCAGTAGAGCATAGCGCTAACAACGCCAAGGTCGCGGGTTCGATTCCTGTTCGGTCCCCATGTGTTGCCTGATCTAGTCGACAGGTGGTGTCCCGGGCGGCAGGGAGGCTGGATTCAGATGATCTCTAAGGTCCCTTCCAGCTTAGGCCATTCTATGATTCTATGAAATTGTTGGTTTTGTAGCGCATTTAATATTTTTTTCCCCATGTGTTGAAAATTTAATATTATTATTTTTTTCCCCATGTGTTGAAAATAGCAGCCCGTTTTTTTTTCATTAACTGATTCCTAAGGTATTACGCAAGAGGAGATGCTGAGAATGCAATGCGATACATCAATGGAACCAGACTTGATGATAGGATCATAAGGACGGACTGGGATGTAGGGTTTAAGGAGGGTAGACAGTATGGTCGTGGAAGATCAGGGGGCCAGGTAGGTTGTTGTACAATCTAGTTTTTAAGGGACTGATGACTTTGCCAAATTACTACTTTCTGAACGAACACAGAACAACTTCTGAAATATCAACTTAAAAATTAATGTTTGAGGTAACACTACATATGAGTCTATAATACATTTTAACAGTGATGATGATATCCATTAAGAATTAATAACTCTTTCATATATTTCACTGAAAATAGTTTTGGAAACTTCTTGGCTGCTTGGGGAGATAATGCTTATAAATAAGCCCAGAAATTGTAAGGGTGTCAAGAATGCAAAGGACAGCACTTAGCTTATCTGAAGTTGAGGAGGTAGCAGATGCTTTTATTGCTGAGCATCCTCACTTTGGCTTGTCCCCCTGGACTTTATGAAAAAGGAAGTTAGTTTATGCTGTCTTCTGGGCTTCTGCGTGATGCACTTTGTCTTCTGTTTTGCCAGTTAGCTCCCTGTAGCCGCTTACATGTTGTGAACTCAGATGACTGTATTCTGATACTGTGATAGTTTTTGAGAAATTGTTTTTCTTTGCCTTTACTGGACTTCCCTTTTTTTCCTTCTTTGTAAGGTCCGAGACGAATATCGGCAAGACTATGATGCTGGAAGAGGTGGCTATGGTAAAACTGTTCAATGCCAGTGAATAGTGAATGACTCGTCAGCCTCATAGGAGAGTTAAGGCTGCTTTGTAAATGTCACCGGGCACAAAGTAGGTCTGTTGTACACAGATTTACGTAGCTAGAAATTCACAGAAACTGTCTGTGTTCCTGTGATCACGTACTATGTTTAATATCTCTTCTGTTTTAATACCGGGATCCAAAGCATTGCCAAATACATTAATAGAGAGGCCCTGAAAACAAGTTTCTGAGCAATAGTATGCATCAGGCTTTGGTCTCAAAGTGCTCCTGTAACTCTACTACAAGGAGCAAAGCCTTAAGGGTGTGGTGCTTTGTTTCACTGGCAAAACTTGATTGTTCTGTCACTGGGTTTTGTTTAGGTTGGTATCGCAGGGTGGGGAGCTGCACTAAAGGAGCATCAGTGTATGTTTCGGAGATGACAGTAAAAGGCAAAGAACCTAAAAAGGAACTGGTATTTCCAGGAAGGACTTAAAGTTGCAGATTTCTAGGGTTGCTGGATTAGCATCCTTTTACACTGATGCTGTTCCTAGCACACCTACGTGAGTGGCCACAGTAAAACAAGTCAAATTGAAGAGCCCAGGAGTTGTAAAGTGAGAAGCAAGCCTGGCAGAGAGCAGAAAACAGACTCTTCCAGCCTTTTACAAAGTATAATGTCACTGCGTGAAATTGTGTGATTCGGAACCATTTTGCTTTGTGGGGTACAGAGAATAGCCAATGTAAGAATTACAGTAGCAGTTAGTCTCACAGTTGAAGCAGAAGTATTTTGCTTCTGTCTGCTAGGTCTCTACAGCCTTAATATTTGAGGTACAATATCTTTCTTGTGCCTACAAGAGTGGCATGTAACCGAGTTGTACAGTTACCCCAGAAATGGGACCTGTGAAGAACTGTGAGTATAATGAGAAAGTTTGTTCTCAAACTAGATTTTCTATTTGAGAAACCTGATTTCAGACAAAGGTAAAAATTATAATAATAAAAAAGATTAATTCTACTGAACATGTGGTAAGAACGGTAAAAGAATTGCAGGACCATATAGATTCCCACCCAGCCTCTCTGGATTGTACTAACACTACGAGTTTCTATGATGGGGTTTTGATGTACTGCAGACATAGGGGTAAAAATAATCAGTGATCCCAAGATCTGTGAAACTGACCTGCTGAAATGAGATCGTTTTAAAGGAACTGTTACATGCCTTTGGGTTTTTGTTTTGTGTTTATTTTTAATGGGGGGGGGGGCTTCTGAGTTTTTTGGAAATGGCAATTCCTGAAGTTTTGTCCAAGTTCATGAAGTTTGTTGTCCATGACTCCTTAAAAACCTTTAAAATAAAAGTTGATTTTTACTTGCTAAAGGTGTTGTTGGAAATCTTGATGTGTTTTGTGTACAGTTAGTCACAACTGTTACTGTAAATTTGAAATGCAGTGAGGCAGAACAACTGCAATGAGACTGTTTACTTAGGAAGTGAGGTTTGGGGTGAGCTTTGTTTTTTTGGCACATAAAGTAAAACTGGATTTTCAGGATCACATGGTGCTGATCTGCAGGCAAGACTTTGAACAAAGTTTATAGCCTGTAATCTGGAAGCCCCTGAAATTTCCTCTTCATTGTAACAATTTTGTATTTAAAAATTATGTAAACAAAACTCAAAGCTGCAACATAAAAGTAGTTTGTTATTTTGTTTATCAGAAAGGAGATTCAGATTCCTGTCCACATCCTTTATTCTAGTGTCTTATTGGATGGAGAGAGTGAATATTCCTTCTCTTTGACTGGATTTTCAGCCTTGTTCATTTTTTAACTGGATGCTGAAAGGTATTTGGTTAATGCACTGTATTCTGATACTTTTTGGGTCACAGAACAGAAATTAAATTATTTACTGTACTGAAGAGGACATGAAAGTCCTCAGTGTGTAACAAGTAGTTTTCAAGGTGCACTTCCTTATAAAAATGAGGTTTAAGATTATTTTTTATTCTGAGTGCTGCACAACAGTCATTCTCAAAGTAAACAGAGGTGTTTATAAGCTTTTCCCTCCAAACCATCGCTGTCTTTTACTGCATACGTGCAATGTGTGTGAAAAGATTTTGTTTTAAAGTGAGATTTTCTGTTGTGAGAGAGGTTTAATCAAAATGAGATTTAAAAGCACACAATAATCATGTGAAGTCTTAGTGTCTCAAAAGCACATATAGAGGATATTGATTGAACGTGATTTGATTTTTGCCTGTCCTGACTGAAATGAGACATGGCTCTGCTGAAGCTAGCGCTGAACAGAAATAACTGAATTAAGTCTTTAAAACTTCCCAGGGGAACCTCTTTAGTTTTGCTTTGTGCCAGTTCGTTGTAATTAAATTCTCTTGGAAGTGTAGGATCTCCTGTGACTTTTTGACGTGCCATGTCATCATGATTGTATACACTGTCATAGAAGTTTAAGCTCTATATTAGCTTTTCTGGACACTTGTTTGTCATATTTAGGTACTTTCATGGAATTGTATCTGTGAAGAAATGCAGCAGTTAGGAATATGAGTGGAAGCTTAGATAAACCCTGAGGAAGGGTAACTTTTAGAAATTAAGGCAGTGAGAGCTTCAGATTCTTCCTCAGACTGGCGCAGGCTTGTGGTGGTTTGATTTACGAGCCTCTCTCTGGCACCAAGAGCTGCAAATAAGGTTTGTATTCACAGCATCTGGGTCTGTGTATTACAGTGTAAAATCAACAAAGTGTAAATTGGAGCATTAAAGGCTTTAATTTCTATGACTGACAGAATAACCCCTGTGACCAGTGTACCCCTGCAGGCTAGTTTCGTGGTGATCTTTCTGTTCCTCAGGTTACCTACTACCCTGTGCAGCAGCAAAGTTCCTGCTCAGGTTGATGCCGGTGCAACCACCATTGGTGTTAATGTAAGGGTTCTTTTCTGCAGAGACGATTCAGAGAGACAAAATTATTTTTTAAGCTCATATCTAGCACCTTGTCAGATTAATGTGCTTGTGAAGGTAAAATCTGCTGAAGAACTCTACTAAAATTGATGAGATTTGTACAAAGCAATACTAGTTAAAGGAAAGCAGTCCACAGTCACTGAACATCTAATAATCTGTTGCACATTAGGGTTTCTAAAGCAGAATTTGTACATGATGCTACAGCATATAAACAAAGAAGAATTGGAGTGGGCAGTTTTCTTTGCAGTCTCGGGGATTTCTGCTTCTGGCTGCGTATGTTTGGTACTTTGAGGTAAGTGTAGGGCCTGATATGATGACTACATGTGAAGTACCAAAAAATTGGTGAGGACTGCAGAGGGAAGTGTCCTCGTCTTCAAAACATCTGTCACATTTGGGAAGTAATGCAGTAATTTATAGATTTGCTTTCATATGTCTCCTGCCTGTTCCTATATAAATCAGCTTTTGCACAAGTGCCTGGATATACTCGGAGCTGCTCTGTAGTAATGCACACACCTTCTCTGCTCTCCCATTTGGGATAGCTGGATGGTGTCATGGCTTGGGGGAGGAGGCCTCCCTGCCCTTGTCTCGCTAGGACCAGTGCTGGGTCCCAGCCTGTGACTGGCAGGTGTTAGCTCTTTTACTTTTCCTGACCCATTCAAGATTCGTTGTGTTTGTATTGCAAGGCTTTGGTAATGGTGCAGATTGAAAACAGGCCTTGCTGCTTTCTCGAAAACATCACGGAGTTAGGACTGTGCCCTTCAGGCACTTGAAGTTCTCACTATAGTGTCCCATTATAGACAGAGCTAGTTATGATCAATTCTAGAAAACAGAATTTGAGAGAGAAATAGGTCATAAAATCTGTCATTATCACCTACGTAAACAATTTAATCTTGGTCCGTGGAGATTTTCTGTAGGTCTTACTTTCTTAATGCTTCAGTTACATTTTATTTTTTATAGCACTTTGAGGATCAGGATTGAGCAGTGTTCAGTGTTCCATTCCACTTTCTGGGCAGGTGATCTAGGTCTGAAGAATCCTCAAAAATACAGTATTTGTAGGTTAAGACCATTTAACTTCACTCAACATCTGCACCACAATGGTAAAAGGGGGTATATTAAGTCCCTTTCAGGTGAAGAGTTAAATGAAGGTGTGTTGACCTTCAGAAACTGCTTTCTGAAAGGAAAAGTCAATACTTGTGTCAGGGTTCCACAGTTTATGAAGATTATCGTCCTGCCACGCTGCTTCCCAACCTGCTTTCAAAGACAAAGATGTACCTTACTTAATATGGTCCAGGATTATTTTAGCTTCTACCTGAAGCTTGTTTGAGTGTCTATTCAGGTTCCTTACAGAAAAAAAAAAAAAAAAGGTAGCCAAACTCTTCCTGGCAAGAATGACTAGTTAGGATGTTTAGATCTGACACAAATAATCTTCCCCTTTGCAGAGCCCTACATTTGCGGTTGAAACACATGGAGGAGCAGCACGAGTAAAATTCCAGATGGCTCCCTCTAGTGACTACAGAATTACCGTGCTTTCATCCTCTGGCAGTGAGCACCGCTGCTGAAAGCTGTGTTGTGCTGCACGTCACACTGTCTCAAGTTTTTGCTTTGGTTTGCTGTAAAAATGGGCAACCCCCCTCGTTTTCTTCTGTAGACCATTCTTAAGAATGGGAGCAACTAGAAACCAGGATTTGTGGGTTCATAGTCGTTCGCTGTTTCTCTGGCAACAGCTTGGTGGTTGTCTGTGCTGGCAATTGCTATATGTGGTGTGCTCTGTCTGTGGCTGCTTCTTTCCCTGCCCCCAGCAACCTCTTCAGATCTTGCCAAAAGATGCTAAGGAGGGCTTGACTCGTAGGTGCCCAGTCCATGCTTCACAACTTCCTGTTAATTATATTTGGTGTAACTGCCAGCGAATCCTCTTGTGCCAAAAATCTGGTTTTTAGTCTCTAACAGGTTATAAGTTCTGCATTGCACACTGGGTAAATGTCTGCAGCTTGCCAAGGCAGTAGCCAGGGTCTTCAGTGTCTGATTTCTTTCTGTAGAGTTACACTAGTCCTTCAGGCACTTTGCAGTCTTTAATGTCTATTGCTTCAGAGTATCTCAAAGAGAAAGTGCCCTTTTTATCTTAAAATTTTTGATCTGAGACATAGGGGGGCTTATGCTGTGTGTGGATAAGGAGTTGAGCCTTTCCATCTCCTCAATCCTGTCTCTGACACGACTGTCTTTCCCACCTGTGCCCTGTGCTGGTGTATTTCATTACACAGTAACATGTGCGTGTAAGACACACAAGTACACTTCTCACACGTGGCTTGGAAAGATGAGCAGTACTTGCAGGATATGGATCAGACCTGTTAAACCATTTTTTACAAAATAATCATAAATACCTTAAGAACAAAGTAGGGATTTAGTGGAATGAATCTTCTCCGTGCAGGACTAATGTTACTTACTTCACATTAACTTCCAAAGCAATTGCAGTCATTTTTGCTAAAGCCTTACTGGTCTGATGCTGCAACATTTTACAGCTGGGGAACAGATGAGTAAAGACTATGTTTAATATTTTCCTCTCACGTTTCCTTCCCAGAGCACCTTCTGAATGTGCAGAAGGTGCTTCTTGGTGGGAACAGGACTGCAGGGAATGGCTTTTAACATGAAGCCCTCTACAGAATGAATGGTCTTGGTTGTTGCTGTGGCTAAATTTGGCAGAAGCGGTAACCTAAGTGCATGATTTGAATGAAATGTAGAAACTTTTTTTTTTTCCACACTTGAAGGCCAAATATGACTTATTCCTGGTGTAGGACTTCATTGCTTTGAAGGTGCTACAGCAGACATTTGTTTTTGAAAACTCTTTCATGGCTGCTCAGTGAGAGCAGCAGTTCTGTCTGAATGTTCCTCCCAGAAGCTTTCTCGTTGTTCTCCAGTGCTCTACTCTGACTACCTAAAACCTGCTTGAATTTTGCTCTATTGTCCTCTGACAAAGTCTAGAGAAAGCCAGTTGTTTTTGTCAGGAAAATCTACCACTGTTCCAGAAGCTCTACAAGTGCCTGAGTCTGGATTTCAGACTCCAAGTTGCATTGAGAGAAACTAAAATACCTTGTCTCAGAAAAATACTGTGAATTAAGCATTACTTAGTTAATGACCGGGAAAACATCTTGAGTGCCTCGAGAATGTGTTTGAAAATAAGACTATATATGAAGTAATTTTTTCAGTGTCAATTGTATTTATTTAGAGCTACTTCTGATCTCCTTATCTCCTTTTCAAGGTTTTTGATTCCTCTGAGACTGATGTTTTTCATTTAACACAAATTATGGATCAATACTGTCCTACTTCAGGTATAATTAAAAGCCATTTTTTCTCAGAACATAATTTGAAAACAAATGGAAAATAAAATTTGCTGTTTTGATATTCCTCCAATTACATGCAACATAAATATCAACATGAATTAGCCTAATTGAGTCAGCTTGTAATTAGATTTCTACAACGAAGCTTTTCCCTTCAATACCAATCTCACTGCAAGCCACAGTCTGAAAAGAAGATTCTGATATTCTAGCTGGCGAGGTTAAGAATATATTAAGTATTAATAATACATGCTGTCTTTAGATCTGGCTCACATGCAGTTTGAATTGCAGTCTGACTTTATTGCTTTAAAATAGGAGTCGTCTTATTACACTTTGTGGCTTTAGATATTTTATGGGGATTTTCTTCTGACCTGAAAGGGTCTGTTCAGCTTAATTTGATAGTAAGTTGGTACTTTTTGTTGTGTGTTTGTTTTCCTGTAATACCACTGTTTTGCAACATCTTAAATTACTTTTTGTGAAAACAACCCCCCTGTCAGCTTGTCGTGCTGCCACAAGATGTCATGCAAAGCCCTGCCTTGCTTCAAGACGAGTGCTCTGCGAGTTGCTCTTGGACCGGTGTGTTCTGAAAGCCTCTCTGCTGAGGCAGTGTCTCAAGTCCTTGAAGAAACTCTTTCACACTAGGACTCTGCCTGGAACAGTGAGTATTGACTGACTTAACTATCTCCCAACGTACCGTGAGGCAGTGGACGTAGAAGTGCCTCCAGGGTGCTGTGGTGTAGCAGCCTCCTAACACAGCCCTGTGGAACCGAAATGTTCTGTATGTAGTAACCACGACTGTGCGTGCTGGCAAGGGACTTGTTTGTGATTTGTTTGTTGTGATTTGATTTTTTTCTTTTCCTTCCCTCTTGAGTTTACTCCAGTAAACGGAGAAATGTGTTTCCAGGAACTGTAAGAGACTTTTTCCCATTCAATCTGGGAATGTCTCAAAGTCTCTATACTTTTGCCTCTGCTTTTAAATTCCCAGTTGAATTTCGTCTTTGAAATCTACATATTAGCTTGGAAAAGCCTTCAAGCAGCGACTCTGCAATGTTCCATCCCACACAACCATAAGGAGAAAGTGTTTGGTGTTGCCTAAGCTTGCCAGAGGGAAACTCAGCACGGAATGTGTTACGTGTCTCTCTCTCTCTCTCTCTCTCTCTCACACACACACACACACCCCCCTACCTTAAATCATGTGGATTTTTTTGATTAATTGTTTCATAGATTGCTGTCCTATCAGGAACTTAATTTTGTCTCAGGTTGAGTTCAGTGAGATCTATGTGCACGGCATTTTAGGTACTGAATGTGCTTTAATGAACTTTACCAAATTTATTTCTCCACAAAACTAAATGTGCTAACGTGCCAGGAGAATTCTTGAAAGGTCACATGGGAGCAGTATTGACGCCCGAGTTGTATCTCAAAGTGAGTCAGGGAAGCTGAGCAAAACAGAGTGATAAAATGTAACCACAGCTTTTTGGTAGGAGAGATTCAAAATCCCTCAGGGTGAGTGTCCAAAGTCATTTTCTCAGAATCCAAGGCCATGAGGGCCAACAAATACTACTCGGTCTACAGAGTTTGACAGAAAGACCTTGCTTCAGAAAAGGCCAGAAAGCTGGCAGGATCTGAAAAGTGAGGGAAGAGTCCAGCAGATTAGTGCTAACCCAGTAGTTCGGATTCTAGACACAAAATGGTCATGAAGGCAAAGTTAATAAAACATTGAGAGGCCCAGTAGCCTGAATGAATACATGGTGTCCATCAACGGTCCCCAGATCCAGCGTTGATTCTGTGTTTGATCATGTATTTTCTCCTAAAGATATTTAATTGAACTAAAGCTGGCGTCAGACTGGATTTCTTATGACTGATTTGTTCCCTTTTAGAAAACAAAATGGCTTTGATGTGCGTGAGCGAGCGATGCTCTTTCTCCTCGTGCTCTGGGAATCGTCTTCTCGGCTGAGCCCGGTACTTCCCAGGCTGGAGTACCCCGGGAGCGGTGCGTGCCTCAGCGGGCACAACGCGATCTTTATTGCCAGTATGGAGATGAATAAAACTGAGAACCAAATTATTTTAATCTCTCTATCAGGAAGAATGAGGCAGGGCTCCAACTCCAGACAAATCTGAAGGCGATGAGCTATTCCCAGACCCAGAGCTGTCCTGAGAGGAGAGAAAGCACACCGTGCAAAGCTGTAGTTTACTCCAGGATGGCTGAAAATTCACAGACCATGGTGGTATTACTGTGCATAGGAAGAGGATGACTGAGCAGTGGCATATCTGCTGTCGTACGGGAGGCATATTTTTTTAAGAGAAAAGGATCTCCCTTTCTGGATTCCGTACTATCAACCTGGACATTAGAATATTCCTGCTAAGTGTGTTGAACACTTGAACTGCTAAACTTCGCATATGTGAGATTATCTTTACACACAAACATGCAATGAACAGGGAGACAAAAATATCAGTGAAAAGCAGGATTTTTGTATCTACTGCTATATTTACAGTTTCATAATCTGAGAATGTCGCACCTTTGTAATGGTGGAAAAGGGACCGCCCTGTTGAGTGGTGATGATGCAACATACATGTCAACAATGATGTCAACGCTGCATCATAGAGTATTTGTCATGAGTTCTGTTTATCTTCTAAAAGTCACTAGCATCTGTTGATTTTTGGAGCAGGTTGACTGACTCTAGGAGCTACGGAGATGCTCTGAGCTCTGTCACTGCTGGACATGAACTGACTGATCATTGTGACGCCGAGCTGTTCTCTGTGGCCTCGCCCCCTCATGTCAGCAGCACCACAGGGATCGCAGCAATGACAGCCATTACTCCTGAACTGTTTTATGTTTTTCCTTTTATGCTGGTTCTTATGGCCTAATGTATTAAAGAGAAACATGAATATTTGATTTTTCCCCATGAAGCCAGGAAATTGGGAGTTGATTTTATATTAAAGCAGTGTGATTCATACTTTCCTTGAAGAAGTCCAGAGTTAAGCATCTTGGATCTACTGTTAAGGGCGGAAAGAGAACGCTTCAGTGCTTGCTAAGAAACTGTGGTGCTTTTTAAGAAAAAGATGTGAAGAAAAAGTTTTAGATGTTTTGCATTATTTCTCTACTTCTTGATTAGGCTGTTTATATTCATTTGTTGATAGCAAATTCCCTGTTTCCTGGGGTTGCAGAGTTTACTACGAGTAGCCTAGATCCTCCCTGTGAAGGACGGGGGTGCGATCCCCTTCCCAAGAGTGGCCCTGGGACATTTCCTCACCTCTTGTGGCAGAAGGCTGTGTGCAGCTGTAGTGCAGCTGTTCTGAGTGCAGCGGGGAGCACAGAGACAACCTGCTTCAACACCCAGCCTGCACCAGTCCTCTGGAAAATCCAAAGTACAGGAAGCTTGCTGAGGCCACATGTCGTCAAAGCTGAGGCCTGAACAGGCTGCCTTGTAAAGCACAGGCTGATTTTCTAGCACAATTTTTTTTGTTAAGAACAAAAATTTCTTTCTCTGAACTTCCACTGTGTGTCAGCAGCTGCTTGAAAACTTTGAGCAAACTGGGAAATGCCTTCCCAAGAAGCACGTGTTTTAACTCTCACCCGACTGTCGGGACTTGCTGTGTGTCCTGGTTTGAGAGCCCCGGGATGAAAGTTCTCTGGGGCTCCCGGCCCTGGGGGCAGTCACCATGGGCGAAGGGGAGAAAGCTGTGCCTGTGGGGAGGAGAGGATGGTCAGGTGTCCCAAACGGACCATTCACAGCCTTCCTTCCCATGGGGCTCAGGCTTTGAAGGCCTCTCTGGGCAGAGCCCTGGAGCCTGGGGTGCTTGCTGTGCTGGGAGTGTTGCGTTGGCTCTTCATCATCTCTCCCTGTTGCTGCTGGTGTTCCTGCCTCCTGTTTTCACACTGCAGAGGAGCACCTTTCACTGGGACAGGTTGTCTTCTCCTGTCTCCTCAGATGGGAGCAGCCCAGCTCCTTTTTTTGGTTTTTTTTCACTGTCATCAGGACTCTGGGCTCGGCGCTCCCATCTACTGCCAAGCCCAAATGAGCACTTCTTTTCTGCTTGGGCACTGGTTCTGTATTAACATATTATATTGCATCTGGGTATATTTGTATGCTTGTATGACAGCTGTACATAGTTCAACGTCTTCATTGTTAGTGTTACTTTCTCTTTCATTAGCCTGCTTCAGGGCTTTTTTTTTCACCCTCAAATTCTCTCTCTCTGGTTCCCCTGTTACCCTCCCCTGGGAAGGGTGGTGGGGGGATCACAGAGAACATCTGTCAAAGTTTAGTGGCTGGCCCAGACTTAAACTTTGACACCATTACTTCACTCATTTTTGTGGGGGGGGTTACCTGCTTTATATGTTAAGGGGTCAAGAATTTGTAAGTGCTGCCTTTGTTGGTCCTTTGCAGCTGCAATCTGTACTGAGGGGACGTTTCCTCTGTGCGTGGCCTGGTATCTCCAGTATCGCTCTTGTGAGACTTGGCACATGGACAGTCCATTGTCTTTAAAACACTTAATCAGCTCTTAATCCCTTTTGAGTTTTACAGCACTGAAATGAATTTACTGAGTGTATTTAGCTGAACAATTGCTTAATATGAGAAAGATGACAGCTTTTTGATGCCATTCTCAACTGAAAAAACCAGAATACTCCTTTTCTATTTATCTGATTAAAGGAATAGTATAAATCAAATAGGAAAAGCTGGAATTGTTCATCTCAGTCCTTAGCTGACCTCCATCAGGCAGAGATTAATTTCACAGGATCACAGAACCGTTGAGGTTGGATGGGACCACTCAAGGCCATCCAGTTCAACCCCATGCTCAAAGCAAGGTCACCTAAAACAGGTTGCCCAGTGCCATGTCAAGTCAAGTTTTGAACATCTCCAAGGATGGAGACTCCACAACATCCCCAGGCAAGCTGTTCCAGTGTTTGGACAGCCACAGAATAAAATGGTATTTTCTTGTGTTCACATGGAGTTCCATGCGCCCTAATTTGTGCTCGTTACCTCTTGTCTTGTTGCTGAACACTGCTTAGGGGAGCCGGGCTTTGTATTCTGTACACCCTCACATCAGGTGTTTATACACACAGGTAAGATGCCCCTGAGCCCTCACTTCTCTAAGGGTGAACAGTCCCAGCTCTCTCAGCCTCTCCTCGTATGACAGATGTTTCAGTCACTCAGTCATCTTTATGGCGCTTCGTTGAACTCTTTCCAGTGTGTCCCTGTCTCTTGTACTGGGAAGCCCAGCACTGGACCCAGCACTCCGAGTGGGTGTCACCGGGACTGAGTGGAGGGGAAGGTTCACCTCCCTTGACCTGCTGGCACCGCTCTGCCTAACGCAGCCCAGGACAGTGCCGGCCGTCTTTGCGTGCGTGCGCATTGCTGGTACGTCTTCCATTCTTCACAAAATTCCTAGATATGTCAGCGCTGCAAAGTTACTCCCATGTTTTCTTCATGGCTTTTTTTTTTCATAGACATAATTATGATTAAATGTAATCTTTCATGCTACAAAACTGCAGTGTAGGCTTATAGTGTTCACAGCGAAGAGTCAGCTTAAACTGCAATGAAAGAATCAAAATCACATATTGTTTGTAAGGTGGGTTCTATTTGTATTTTGACATTGGTGAAATATTTGCTGTTCCTTTATGGAAATTTTTCTTTAGAAATGGTTGAAAAGGCCCACTTTTTGCAAATGTCAAAATGTACCTCCATCATCCACAAAATGTTTTTATTTCTTTTCGTGTGTCTCTCCTGCTTCTCTGCAGGAGCTATTTCATAACTGAGGAATTGTTTCCAAATAACTATGGTGGCGTCTTTGAAAATATGTTATTAATCAGTTGCCATGTTAATTTTCTGGTTTTTGAAAGCAATGCTGAAATGTGAAGCATTGTGACTAGTTGCTGAACCTTTGCTTCCTCTCTGAATTATCTTTCGGTGTCTCTGCCCTAAGAGCTTACCTGCTAGCAGAATGTCCTTTTATGTTTAAATTTCTCCCCTATATTCTTTGTTTTATGTTCCAAGCTGCATGGATGGCATATCATGTTTGATTGCTCTTCTTCTCTGAATCTGTGTAATTTAACAAGAGGTGCTAGTGAGAGCTTTCTCTGGAGGAGGCACAGAAAAGCTGCATATCACGGCCTTGCTGTGATTTGACTTTTTGACCACCAGAGCTACCAAACATCCCATATTCTGTTTCGGAGTCGCAGGCTCAAGGTAAGTGGGGTAACCCTAACACTGTTGGAGCTGCTGGGTGCTGTGACCTACCCCCCAACTCTATAACTGTGTTGGTTGCTTACAGTCCTACAAAGAGCCTTCCTAATAAAGAATTGTGCTGAGTATCAACAGTACACCTTGCAGTTGGTGTACAGCCTGTAGTATCTTCCCAAATAATATAGTTATGGTCAGGATAGTCCCAGGGCAGTTGTTAATACTTAGTTAAAATTAGCCAAAATATTTTATATTCTGAATAATTTATTTTCCTGCCCTTTGTGACATGTTTGGCTCTGGCCAGTATGTTCTGTTTGCATCCTGTGCTATTTTTAGTAATGTTGATTATCATTCCCCCCACTTCTGTTACAAAACAGAATGACATGTCTTTTTACTGGTACGTGCTACTTTCACACATGGGTTCAGTTTCACCAGTGATCAAAACCAGATGGATCAGTTGTGTGTGAGGACTAGTTTAATCTGAGTGCTCTGCGCTAATTGGAGTGGGTGAGTGGGTGTGTTCTTTATTTTTCTTATACATGTAAACAAAAGAGTAATTTTAAATTGTACCTTTTCTCTCTGTTTCCCTCCACAGAAAACAGGCAAAAAGGAGAACACATAGTTTTTTGACAGGTCTTAATCTGGTGATTTTCCTTGGAGATCTGCTTTCTCTACAGGTGGCATTTCATGGGCTGTTTTGAGTGCATCAGCTGGGGATGTGCCAGAAATAGTGCCAAGTCCAAGAGTGTTAAAAGGGCAGCGGAAGCCTCTGTTCAGATCTTCTGGCAATGGCAGGAAGATCAGCCAGGTTCTGTATTGACATAAGGGTTTTTTCCCCATCTTTCTGTAGAGTGTGACCCATATTAACCAAGCTCTAAACAGCATTAATAAATGCCAAACACATTTTGTGCAGCTGCATGGGAAAGCTGCCCAGAGTGGCTATTTATCACTCTGACTCACTCCGACCCAATGAGACCCACGTTACCTGTACAGAAAATGGATCGGGAGTGGATAATTTTTTACAGCTTGTAATGCAAGAAACAGTTAATAATTTATCACCAGACTGTCTTTATGGCTGTTTATGATTCTTCTGCTCATGACAGTAGGAACATTAGGGGGCCACAGGAAGTACCAGGACTCTGATTATATTTTGAGAAATACTGCTGTAATGAGTGTGAGAGCCTTAAATGCAGGATAGTTTATAGCACAATTTGTATCAAGTCTTGGTCTTTAAAACTAATAGTAATTATAAGCTTCGGCACTGAGGTCAGATTGGACTAACAATGACCTTAGTTGCAAACTAGTTTTCAGTGATGGGACAGAGCCAGGAGTGGGTTTTGAGAAAATTCACAAGAGCGTATCAGAGCTACATCATTTTAAATGGATGTGATGTGAACTTTTCCTTGCTACTGTTGCCATTAAGGCAATGAGTGGTTGGATGAAAGTGCATTTATATGAAGCACCTAGCTGTTTGCATTCTGTTTAGCATTCAGGCTGCGTAAGTTCTTATGTTCTGCACATCTGCTATGTGTAAAGATAATTTAAATCATTAAGGCAACTTTTACCTTAGGTTGATTAAGCTTGTTGTGCTCTTTCTTTTAGACCCCCCTGACTATATCAATTGCCTTAGTAAAAGATAAAATTTCTCATGACAAACTTGTAGCTCTATTGACCTATGATGAACTAAGGATATAATTAAGAATAGGAAGTAAAGAGTAATAAAAACCTGTTGTTAGGGAAGAATAAAAAGGTAGGCATTTTTGAATAAAGCATTCTTTTATAGCTTTTAGAACTGCATTCTAATACAAATGCTCAAGGACATAATTAGCAATGTATTTAACGGCAAGTAAAGTCTCTTCACAGGTTGGCTTTATCTGAGATTCAGGGAGAAGAAAACCATATCTACCAGTGTCTCGGAGCTCAAAAGTGAAAGAGTACTTGATGCCTTGATCGTAAGCCCAGTCATCAGAGCCCCCTGCAGCAGGATCTGTTGATAAATAAATAACATAAAGCTTAACTGCAAAAGTGTGGATACACATTGAAATTACTTCGGAGTCACATTACGTAGCCAGAAATGCAGGAAGAACAGGTAAAAAGGAATACTCAGTGAATTGATTGATTTCTTCCACTCATGGGAAAGCTTCTGTGATTTTAGACCGTTTGTGAACTTCATTCCAGCTGACACGTGCAAGCGAATGTAAACAAGCTGAACTGCTCCCTCCTTGTCAGTGTTGTGGAGACACCATGGGAGGAATGTCTAAGGAACAGGAGCATGGCATGCTTGCATGAGATTGTTGAGAAAAATTTGGTGTTAGAAACATATTCCCTCTCATTTGGTAGCTTTTTCAGGTTCCTACAGATCTGAAAGAACTGCAGATCTGGCATATCAGCTCCATCTTTTTCTTCTGGACAAAAGGTACCCTCAATTTCCGGTATGAAGGCAGTCTCTTTTGCTAAGAAGCGATCCTCCAGAATTTCTAAGCATCACCAAAACATTTCTAAAGGAAAACCCTCCATAAATTTTCTAAAACTTGGGAGAAAGTTTTTAAAAGTTTTTTTAAATTATTTAAGGAAAGAGAATTAGCAATGGGATTAGTTCCCATATTTAAGTAAATTAAGAGAACTTAATTATAAGAGATACTAAAATTCTAGAAATCTAGATTTAGCAACCTCAGTTCAGCTTTTGACACTGCAAAGGCCATATCCTCTCAGCTGAGTTCCCAAGAAGGGTAGGAGAATGGAATTGTAACTGAAACATTTCTCAGGCTGTAATGCAAAGTAAAAGCAATAGTTATCAGTGTTGCTAGAGTCGTTATAGCTGTTCTTTAGGATTTGCATCATGTTTTGCATCATGTTTTCACTTTAACCTGGAGATAACGGAAAGGCAGAAAATCTCAGGTCAAGATTTGTATGTTTAAATCTAAGCTGTGTATGATTTAGGAATTCATGAATTCCTAAACACTTGACCACAACACTACCTTCCAGAGGGTCACACACTCCCTGGGATCCTTAAGGAATATATCATCCCATATTTTAGGAATAATTGATTCCATAGGTACCTCTAACTGCATGCATGGAGCGGGGGGAGGAAGGGACTGCTAAGGAAGAGGAATAAGAATCACTAGAAAACTGCATTTGATAGTCTTAGTAGCACTTAATACAGATGGTCAGTACTTACAGATTGTTGTAGCTCCTGGACCGTATGTATATTTGGTATTATACAAACTGGCCAGCTGTTCGGATGCAGCACGAGCAATGGAATTCTGTAGGAAAGGAAGAATGATAAATGCAGATTTTCAGAAGCCTTCTGAGTGAATCTAAGCAATTACATTGTTGAGTAAACTGATAAGCCATGCTTGAGAAGTTTTTATTTGAAAACCATTGTTCACCTCTCAGAACGACTAGATGCCAGAAGCTGACAAGGCACAGCTTGTCCTCTTGTTGTGAAAAGAGCTGATCAGGAAAGAACTCGTTCTCCAAGCTTTAATGAAGTATAGACCAGTCTGTGCGTTGCTCTGCTGATGTACAGCCTGCTGTATAGCCTGGTATAGTTTGGAAAGGTAAGGGAGTAATAGGCAAGAGGATTTTCTATACTTAGAGGACACTTGGACAAGATAAAAACTCAATAAAGAATCTTGTGTAGAGGTAAGAGAATGTTAGAGAATAGTAATAACTTGGTTCAGTAAATTGTGGCTTTTCCTTCTATTCATGCAGTGGTAATTTCAGAGTAGAGTCAGCTTAGTCAGTGGAGTTGAACACTGATACGAAGGGAAGCAGATTAAGGTCCTATAAATGTTAACAGCCAGAAAAGGCATAAATTACCCTGGAACCATATGTAGTCTCATTAATTTCAATTCATTTCCTGTGCACAGAGGGACTCATTCAACTCCCACTGATTTCAGTGAGGATTGGATCAGGCCCATCAATAGCACTAAGAGGTTTTGTATGTTTGCATTACGGAAAATTACAGACTTTTCTTTGGAATGTCTGACTTATCCAGTTCTTCATTATACAGCATGTTGGTAATAAAACATGAAAACTGTTACTAACAGATGATGAATATGAATGATTTTTGAAAGCAGATGTTCAATATAAGAATAAGCAATGGGTTGCCATATCTTTCTTTATAGCTTGCAGCTGAATGGCTTACTATTCCAGGAATTTCCTTGAGCCCCTTCTTTTTCTGCAGGTTATACTCTGGCTTGCTTCCTGGTGGAAGATATATTGTAAAATAGTGTCTGTTCATCCTTCTGCCTCAAGTGTTGCTGTGAATTACTTGAAACGTATTGGACACTGTGTTTAGAAAAACTTAGTAAGTGAGAGAGTTTTCTCCGCTTTTACAAAGAGTTTTAAATATGTTTGTATTAGCACTGGCAGCCTACTTTATTGCAGAATTACAAGTGTGTACTCATTGCCAAATATTGGATTTTGAACATTCTAGAATTACAGGAGTTTGCTGTAGGAGTCTGTGGTCATTTAGCACATTAAGAATATTTAAGCAAGGCAGACCAAAATGTATTTGAAGCTTGTCCTTCCAACGTTGGCCATACCCGAACGTGGGATTTGCTTTCTGGCCTGTTTTCCAAACACAAGCAATCATAGGAAGAATGTTGTAGCTTTGCATTTTGCAATCTTGGATTCAGAGCAACTAGGCTAAATGAGCTCTCACCTGTGTTGATTTTTGTGATATTTTGGGGTTTGGTATTTTTTGGTTTTAGCTTTGGGGTTTTTTTGTTGGATGAGGGTTTTTTAATTCCTTAACAGGCTGATTTTTGTAAAATCCCCAATAACTTTTTAACATGTTGAGGGAATTGTAGCAGTTGGAGACTACTATCTGCTAGTGATACCATGTTTTCTTCAGTCATCTTTTATTTATAATATATACATTTAACCAGCAGCTGAGATTGAGTCAAATCTTGCCTCAATAGTAAATAAATTTTTAAATGTAAACTGATTCTTTCTCTTTTTAAGTATATGCAAAGTGGAAATTAAATTTGGAAAGATAGTCTGATACTATGTATCAGACTATCTGGTAATTCATACTTGCCCTCTCTTTAGTAAGCTGCGTGGTGACAACAGAATAGCAGAGCTGCTCTATGGGAAGAGCAGAGGATTACTTTGACACAGCTACCCAATGATGGCTTTAAATCATACTAGAATAGATACTAGAAAAAGTATGTCAGGAAATCTTTTTACCTGAGGAATTTTTTTTACTATTGGTCAGGAAGTTGTAAAAAGAAACTTCTAGAAAGATCAGTTGAGATTTCCAGTTGTTAAGAGCCTGGAATCTAAATAAACAACTTCCTCAAGCTTTCCAGGTTGGAGGTCAAGGTGGTATTTTAAATGACCCTGTCTAAGTGGAAAACAGGACTGATCATTTATCATTTCATCATTAAATGAAACTATCAGAAGTTTTGATATCTGATTATTTTTCTTTAAGTGACTCTCTACCTTTTGCTTTCCTAATAGGTTTTAGTCCAACACCTAAAGGTAAAAAAAAAATTTAAAAATCATCTTTATAAGAAGTAAATTAATAATAATAATAACAATAACAACAATAATACAGAAATAATAAAAAGTAAATAATTGTGAGTATAAATACAAAACATGATGATTTTTTTCCTCTTATTTTTTTTCTTTTAAATAGCACAATTACTCAAAACCTTCTGTAAAAAGGAAATTTCATGGAGACTTGTGCAGTGGTATATAAATAATGCCCAATATTTTCCAAATGAAAAACTGATATTTAGCTTTTGAAAAGTGGTTTGGATTTTCAAGCCTGTATATTATTTGGAATACAGATGGAAGGTGAAACATCAGTATCTTTTTGGCCTTTGCAGATACTCTTTGCTGTTGAGCACAACTCACTAAAGTGAATTGTTGTGGTTTGTTGGGAGTTTGTTGATTTTGGTTGGGGTTAGGTTTTTTTGATGTTTTGGGTTTTTTTGGTCATTTTTTGTTTTTTTTACACTGTTAAGAATTCCTCTCTTACACGGAAAATTTTGAGTTATAGTATCAGAGTTATAGTACCAGAGTTATAGTACCAGAGAAACAAGTGGCGTCCTGAAGTCCTAGAAACAACTCCAAATTAGTATCATGTAACTGGGAGCAGAAATGACTTGTCAGCTCTGACTTGCTGCTGAACTCACAGAGCTGGTCCCTTCGACAGAAGGTGGTATTCCCTGCGTGGGCCACCCATCTGTGTTTACATAGCAATTAGTAATATTTTGCTTGATTTTGTGTACAGACTGCGTGGGCCAGCGAGGCAGCAGTTCTCAGTTGCCATTATCTTACATAATTCACAACTTTTAAACCTGTTTTCTTCAGTTATTAGCTTTTAATGAAAGATACGTTACTGGCCTCTTTCTCCCAACATCTGGAGTTTTGAACTAACAAGATAAATTATCAGGCTAAGCATCTTCTGTGTGCTTTTAGGTAATATTTTTGGGAGCATCTCTCATTTTGCTCTTGTCTCATCAGGCTAGATTTGCCAGCAAGTTGTGGTTGTTTAGAAACGCTTCGGGGATGTTGATCATGCAGCTACTGCATGTGGACAACTCCCTTTGCCCTCACAGTCTGACAGTGATCTGGAAAGACTTTCCACTGACTGACTGAACCTCTCGCTCTCTTCCCTCACTGGACTGCAGACTGATTTGCTCAAGGCCAAAAGCTGTATTTTTACTTCACTTACTGTATTCTCTCTTCACCTCAGTCTCGTGTGCTACTTAAGCAACCCTCCACTTCCTTTGTAATGAAAGTCTGAAAATGTGATATTTGCAATGTTAGCTTTAGCCAAGTGAAACCAAACTTCTGAGACTTCTTGTTTTGCCAGTAAAAACAGACTCCCCTCAAAAGAGTCCACAACTGATGTGTACTTTAGTTCACTGTTCTGTTGTTGCTCACAGTTAAGCATGTCCCCCAAGAGTCCAGGGAATCCAGCCAAATGGAGCACTTCAGTATGATGCTTCTTTTTTCTTTGCAAGCCCGTTTCTCTGTGGCAGTATCACAGAGTATTTAAGAAATCGATCCCTGGTGAGAGGGTTTCCAGTGTGACTGAGTTAAGGTGAATGTGCCCTGCATCCATCTGAGACTCCTGTCTTTCAGCCAGATTCAGGCATGAGCTTCACCTGGAATATGCTGCTACTAAAACCATCCTTTTCACCTGTAAGACTGTCAGTACTGAACAGTTCTATTGTGGGACATCTATTGTGGCAAAATCCGTAGAGGAGCTGTGAAGCCAATTCCAAATACTGATTTTCTCCCCACTTTCCTGTTGGCTCTGCTTTGCAGTTGACTTTAACAATATTTAAACAAGTAGTACAGACACAGGAGTTTGCAACATCACAGATGCAACAACACATAGGTTGCATCTCCTCACTGGTATATTCAAATCTCTTAGATGATAGGATTTTTGCTGTTCAATAATTCTTACCTTCAGGTCTTCATATATATTAAACACATTCAGGAATAAAGCCATGAGTGAAAAGACTTTGCTCCCAGATATCAGGTGAAATAATCCGACCAATATTCACGAAGTCATGCAATATATTTGAAATTCACTCCTCCCACAGGCTACACAATCTCTGGGCATATCTCCACTTTCTACTATATCCAACCCAATATGGAAGGTGAATTTCTGTGAGCTGAAACAACTAATGTGGCCAGTAAGCATTCAAGTACTACAAACTGAAATCTTGTGTCTCAAATATTGTCTTGGTTTATAAAATAATGTAATATTCTACACCCTGCCAAATAATAATATACGTACGTTAATCTGACAATGAACGTGAAGTGGCTGTGGACATTTATTTGGCACTGAGTTTGTTGTTTAAGAGATCAAATTGACCTGCACGATGCACATTATCAGATCATAGTTTGGAACCAATTCAAATACAAACAAATGTTGATAAAGCTAGATTTGTCTGCTGAAAATGAGGAAAGCATAGGGTGACCTAAAGGGGAGCTAAGGCCAAAATATGAACTGATGAAAAATATGGGCTGAACTATTTGTGAAAAGTGTGATTAAATACAGACCTCTTTACTGCAAGAGGACAAAAATGTGAACAATAAAATGAAGATGAAAAGAATCTTTTTGGGGTTTAGAGGGATACTGGTCCTGCCAAGCATGTTTTTTAATTGTGAAAAGGTAATGCTTCTGTTCTCCCTAGGAGATATATTCAAGCATGTATTTTGTGTGCAGGGTGACACTCCAGGGTATAGTAAAGAGTGAGTCAAGAGGGTTATGAAGCAGGCAAAATAAGATTCACCAAAAGGACTACATATTTCTTTAAGGCTGTCATCACAAGATTATTGTGTAACTTCCGAGAAGTTCTTGACCTAGATTTCTTTGTCTTGGTTGTTTTTATTTCTGTTGTTCAAGTATTGTTTGGATAACAGTGAAAGTTTTGTGCAACACTCTTGTAGCGGGGTGGAAGGGTGGGGAACAAAACAACAACTCTGAATAAAGGGGGAAAAGTTTTGGGAAAATCCTTGTGAACTGTGGGGCTGAGATCCTCAGAGATCCTCTCACATCAAAAGAGAAGAGTGGGAAGTTGTGAGTAGGACGAGACATACATGATTTGTAACATGTTTTACACCCCAGGGCTGGGGGTGGTTGAGGAATGGTTCTAATCCCCAACTCTTAAGTTACAATAACTTTGAGGTTGTTCTGATTTACTACAACAATGCAGTGGATGTCTGGGACTCTCAGAGTACCCTGTTCTACCTGAGAAACCAAAACCAGAATAGCTTTATCCCTTCTGGCGATTTCTTGAGGCTGTAAACAGAAAAAGTCTTTTGAGCCCCAAGGACACACTGTTTAGTACGCTTGCAGGAAAGGAAGGTACAAGCGTTCTCTAGATCTTTCTCTTCCGCAGACTTAGTGTCTTCAGTCTCAAATGACTCAATTTTCATGCCTTTCTAGAGTTCAGATGCTGGAATGCAGCATAAACCCCATGGTATTATACTACCTTTAATAAATGTGGTGGAACAAAATGTTAATGATAAGCAGACATGTGAGGTTTTGTTTAAGCACATGTCCAGTTGCTCACTGAAAGAGATAAGAAATTGGGAACAGATTTCCTTTAACTCATTAGATTTATCAGAGTAAAAATAACATCTAAGATAAGATAATGGCACTATAGATTTTGCTTCTTCATTTGCAAAATGATTTATGATCCTTTTATTTGCCCAAACATTTTCTATTAAAAGCTGAGATTCTCATTCTTTAGCATTTCTTTAAATTATAATCCAGGCAGAACTTTTAGACATGAAACACAATTGGCATACAAAATAATATCTGTTTTTGTAACTGTCTCGTTTCGAGGAAGTACAATTGTTGATTGAAAATCTTGAATTTTCTTTAGTCACAGCTTAAATGAATGTGTTTTAAGTATTTGAAGTAACCTGAAAAGCTGCACTTTCGAACCTGACCCAGAGCCCATTGAAGTCAGTCTTTCTATTTAATCCACTGACATTGGAGTGAATTAGGCCCTTTCTGTTTAATTATCCCAACAACAGGCAATGTTGATTGGGTGATACTCTGACCTCATTCTCCAAAAGAAGGGGTTTTGGCAAGAAGTCTTCCCTTGTTAAAAATCAGATGCTGCAGAAGTTGAACACCTCTGGGATCCTGCTGTCTTTTTGTTGAGATCACCAGTAGAAGAAATATTTTCCCTTAATTAAGATGTGAAAAACACTCATAAGGTCACCTTGTCATGGTGCTGAGATTTGTGATTGCTTTGTAGTGGAAAATAATGGAATTCCCTCTGGGATCAGTGTGCCCGATTTAAAATATAGAATAAAGTGATGTTGGAAAGGCTGACTTGCAAAGTGAAATTGAAAGGTTAAAGAGAAATATACAGCCTACATTCCTAAGCTACTTATATTTATGCTGAATGGTAATAGCAGAGCAGTCCTCTATGGCAGGAAAGGGAAGTTTTTTAGTGATAAAAAGTGTAGAACTTTAGTATGGGTGATTTGTTAAATTTTACTATGTGTTAGAATAGAACATTGCTAATATAAAATTTTAGTTCAGAAAAAGAATATGAACACCTAGAAAGACACATAAATTCTTTTTTATTGTTGAGGATTGTTTTAATAATGAGCTGTCGATGTAAACTTTTTCCATCTGATACTGTGAGAAACATACTGTACTTTTAGTTATAGTTTCATCACATTTGCTCCTGATTCAAAAAACAAGGCAGAATGTCAGGCAAATTTTTAACATGTGGGAACTTTGTGATCTTGACAACAAAGCGGCTTCAAGTGTTTTGTGTTAGTTTTTGTTAGACTGAACTGCAATGTGTGAAATATGAAGTTCTGTAAAAACCTAAGACAAAAAATTATTACAGTTCCCTAGAATAATTGCAATTAAAAATTTCTGGATTATGAATCAAGAAAACAAAATCTTCGTCTTAATTTCATCCTCTCTATTAAGCTGTAAAAAATGTAATAAGAAACCTCACTGTTGGCCCCATTTTGTATTTGTGCTTCAGAATCATGACATCTATTTGGGAGCACTCATAAATCTGTCAAACCTGCACAGCAGAGCAACACACAGTGCTGTTGCCTTGGACTTTTGGCAGCATCCAGGAAAGAGGGGGAATCGAGATTTGTTTATTTTGGTTTGCTGTGTTGTTTTCCCTGCCAACAGCTTCAAATTGCTAATATGTCAGACAACTGTAGTAATTTTATTATTCATGATTGTTGATTTTTGGTCTTATAAAATGTTTACAACTTGTATACGAATTTAATAGTTTTAACACCTCTCTCTGTTTTTAAGGATAAAAACAATATGTATTACAGACTGTTGTTATCATACTTAAATGAAATTAGGGTGTGGCCTTTCTCTAGGATGAATAAAAATGCCTTTCCCTCTAAAACACCACATTCACCCTGTCCTCTTCCAAATAAAAGGTATGTTTGAATCCAGGCCTGTTTAGAAAGGCCTCAGAACTGACATATTTTTCCCCTCTTTTGTGTCTAACTATTTTTAATTATACCTTTGACAAAAACTGCCTCCACGTCCTGAACCTCTATCGATAGGAGTTTCACCATTTCACTTCAGTGAGAGCTGAGGTTCGGTAGGAAGTGGTAGACAGATCCTTGTCTGCTGTTGATGACACCACTGCAGTCATTTCATAGTTATTACAATCTATCAAGCTGTTAGCTTGACTTACAGGGCATAATGTTTCCATGTAATGAATTAAAGCTACATGCACAGCCACCTCTTGAGTCAGGAAGAAGCAGTGCTGAACAGCATAGTGGATTCCTGTAGAGCACGACTGGAAGACAAACCTGACCTTGTGGCAAATTCATTGTGTATGTAGGAATTAAATAAGGCTCTTGAGTTTATCCTGTGCTTGAACTATCCTGTAGCCATCGTGGTTTCCCTTGTTCTTGCTAAGAAAGACTGAAATATTTTCAAAAACTGGCAGTACAGATTTTTTCCAGATGTTACGGAAACTGCTCGAAGTTAAATGGACGTAAATAGCAAGTGATGATTTTTACTTATTCTTTTCATTATGACAAAATGACAAAGAGACTTACCAGTTCGTTGTTATTAGATGGTAAATTGTAAGTATATGAATAAGGAAACAGTAGCAGCTGGGAGTAGGAGTGAATTGTCAAGTATGCCTTGATTGTAGAAAGATGCTCACGAATAAAATCAGCCAAAGCCTTGGTCTCCTTTTCAGACTCAGGTGCAGAGCCACAGTAAGTGGAATCACAGGGCCTTTTTGAGGCCCCCAGACCTGTGAAGAAAGGTGAATTTAATGAGTAATTAAAAAAAGTTGATTGTAAAGCCCTATATTATGTGATTTGGGATATCAATTTGCTTCGGTATATAATAGCTTTCTCCTTGCCTATCTCCCCAGTTTCTACATTTGAAGAAACAGCCAAGTGGAAATCACTCAGAAGAGAATGCCTCTCCACTGAAAAAAAACAACCAGAAGAAAATTCTTTTGGTTTCTGTACTGAACTCATGCAAGTGCTTGTGTGTGTGTATACACGTGTGTGCAAGTTTGTATATATGTATGTATGTGTGTGTGTGTGTATGTTCATAGAAGTAGCCATCCTGATGACACTATAACCAAAGTCTGGTTTCTACCCAAAACTGCTCCAAAAAGCAAACCTGAGCTACTTCAGAATGCTATACTGGTAGTCTTCACTCAAGCTTGAGCTGGACCAACTGCCGGGTAGGGAAAATCCATAGTTAGGTACCTTGGCTCTTGCACCTCTGTATGATCACATGCATCTATTGTTAGGAGACACTTACTGCACCAGCCAGCATTAAAATTCCTGTTGGGGTCTGTACCAAGGCAAAGGCTACCAGCATTTTTAGAGCGTGTCTTTCTCCACATGCGGTCCTGAGATAGAATGGTGAAGCATAGATCAAAACTAAGAGAAAGTTCCAACAGATGGCTTTTCCAGCAATACTATTCTCAAGAAAGAAAAATGTACTTACATTTGTCCAAGTGTAAATGTAACCATCAATATTCAAAACAGGCAGAACATAGAAGTCCAAATTGTTGAGGAGTGTGGTCATGACAGTATCTTTTCCATAAGTCTCAACAGCCTAGTTGGAGAAAGGTAGGAAAAGCTGACAATGCCTTTGTAGATCTGTATCTCCCTTGTGTATTTAAAGGCCCAGGTCTGGATCAGGACTTAATGAATGTAGCGGACAAAGTCATTCAGGTCACTCTACCCTGTGAGGTGCCAGCTCTGTGGTATTCCATACCCTTACAGGATCTACACTGACTGTCCTGGCTGGCCAAGCAATCTGGGCACTGTTGGTGCTGGGCTGGATGTTCAAAGGGAAAGTCCTCTCTTCACATCATGCAACAACTGATGCTGCATGGAATATGTGGTTTGCACTGATCAAACAACAGACTTGCGTAGGAAACCCCAGTCACCCCACTCAAGCCACACTGCTGTTAGAGCCATCTCATTCTCATAGACAGATTATGTGGTAAAGCGGTGTTGATTTTGAACAAGATAATAAATCACTGGAAAGAGGTTTGCATCTACTAGCTTCTGGTTTACAGAGAGAGCAAAGTTTCTGTCCATATATTCTCCCTACATCATTTTACTTTAAAAGTTTGGGTTTAGTTTATGTGAGAAGGAAGATTATTTTTTCCAGTTTTTAATAACTTGTGCAAAGAAATTTCATTAATAACCAAAATTATAGAAAATATTTCCAAAGAACATCCTTACACGTTTCCAGTCATAATGCTGCAGATATTTCCCTGCACTTTTCCAGTCAACGTACACTCTGAATAACAAACATAAGAACTCCTGCCATAAACCTGTGTCTCTTGATTGTTCATGACCTGGCACTTTGTACACTTGTTCAAAGATCTGTTTCAGGGTCAAGGGAGCCCACAATGATCACGAAAATTTACTCTAAGTATGTTGCACTCATGTTTCCTATACTCTTCACAGACATAAAGGACAACACAGCGAGCAATGCGCTGGAGAAAGACATCTTTTGCCCTGTAACTAGCAGCTGGGAAGGTTGGATGCAGAATGTAGAAAAGCAGTTTCAGATCACTAGAACTTACTTTTTTCTGTTTGGTTTTTTTTAGTGCTAAATTGCAGTGGGTTGTTTTGGAGATACATATAATGATCCACTTTGCTCTTTTATTTTTTTACTTTTATGTCTAGACACAATCCTAAGTGAACTGCTGATATCAGAGGGCTGTGCTCTTAAAGCACTTCTGTGTACCCACGTTTGGATCCACTGAACAGAGCCACTGCTGGTGTCAGGTATGTCCATGAATTAAATGACCAGACGGTGAAAATGACAGCTGCAGTGACGTGAATTGCTAAAAGAAAAATGGTAGCGCATACTGTCTGCAGCCTTATTAGGAGATAATGAAATCACATTCCCATTGACTCCACTGAGATGTCACTTTCAATTTCCATTGCTCCCTACACAAAACCGCATGGCTGGCTGATAAGACTGAGATTCTACTTGCCATCAGTGCCTCTGTCAGCGTGGCTCCCTCTTGTACTTTGGCTTTCATTTACTTGAGTTTCAAATCCCAGCTGCTGCTTCTGGGTTGGTTTGTTTTTTTAAAAAAAAATCTCCAAGCAGGAATTCTTACAAAATCTGAGATTCAATCAATGAGTTGTTCTGCTAAGCTGACTGATCTCCTCCTGCTGAGGGGGAATATACCTCTTCTCTGTAGAGAAGACCCTGCAACAATTGATAACTCCCACCTGCTTTGTACCGGTGGTGAGAAGAAGGAAAAGACAAAGGAGATAAAATTGTTTAATTCACAGCCTAAAGTATCCCAGCCTGAAGTGAAGATAATTTCACCTGTGCAGCTCTTTCCTGAATATGGTTTCGTGTTTTAGAAACCGTTCTGCAAAACTGCAAGTGGCAGCTTCAAGGGTTGTATATGCATTTCCCTCTTCCTGAGTGGAGTTTAAAGAGCTTAATCTGTAGTCTTTCTTCTCTTGGGTTCATTTCCTTTGCACACTCTGTGCTTAGGTCTGGGTTGGTTTCTGCCCTCTCTGTTGCCTTACTGAGTAAAGCTGGTTACAGGGAATATAGCACCTGGTGCTGTAGGAAGACAGCTGTTCTGGTGTGCATTAAGACGCCTTCTGATGTGTTCTTGAATTCCCTGTGTCTATGCAGAGAACATGTTTCTAGTGTTACTAGACCTGTTTGCTTGTCTCTTACCTTTCTTTGACTACAGATGCAAAAAGGAATTTATAGACTGTGTAAGTAACCCTTGTAGTTGTCCGTACCTCTTAGGCATGCTTTTAGGTAGTCCTAAGCTGCTGAAAGATTACAGGCCCAGCCATTAAGATCTGAGATAAGGGGTTTGTGGACAGGTATTTAAAGACAAAATGGCAAGCTGCAGGGGCCTCAGCTCTTTCTGCTCACTTAAGATTTTCTTAAACACAGTTGCATTTTGTAAAATAATCTTTCATCATTAAGCTTACTGACTTCTTTCACAAACCACTGGCAGAAAGCTGGGGAGATCCATTCTCTTGCATGGAAGCCACAGTCCATAAAGATGGCCTTCTTATTTGGACCACTTTTTCCCATCTAAGAAAAAAAAAACAACAAAAAAACAAACAAAAAAAGAGGTCTTAAACAAAATAATTTGTATGCAGAACAAATCAGAGAGCTTACTGACCTAAAAAGTCAAACTTTATACAAATACGGCACTCCTTGAATAAATGGAAATCTATGGAGTGCTCTCAGCTGTAGTTGACTGTGATATTCAAGCTAAACCAACAGACACTTAATATTTCCATTTTTATTAATGTAGATAAGCTCCCCTCCCAATTATTTGATTCTTCTGCACTGTTGATTTATTTCCTGAACTGATTTTGTTTGCTTGAATGATATATTAATGTAAACAGTTATGCAATTTTTGGCAAGTATTCTTTATCCTTTCACACTTATTTAACTCATCGTATCTTATTTATTTGTAAGCATTATGCCAAAAAATTTGTCTTAGTTTAACCCCAGCCAGCACCTAAGGACACACAACTGCTCACTCACTCCCCTTCTCCCTAGAAGGATGGGAGGAAGAGAATTGGAAGGGTAAAATTGAGAAAGCTCAAGAATTGAAATAGGAACAGTTTAATAATTTCAATGTAAAATTTTAATATAACAACAACAATAATGACAGCAACAATAATAATAATGGAAAATAACAAAGATAAATAAAACTCAAGAAAGACAAGTGATGCAAATGGAAACAACTGCCCAGCCAGTCTCCAGGCAGCAGACCCCCACCCAACTTCCGCCAGCTTTATATGCTGAGCATGACATCATATGGGTTGGAACATCTCTTTGGTCAGTTGGGGTCAACTGTCTTGGGTGAGTCCCCTCCCAACTTATTGCGCACTCCCAGTCTACTAGCTGGTGGGGTGGGATGAGGAGCAAAAAAGGCCTTGAGTCTGTGTGAGCACTGCTTAGCAGTGACTAAAACATCTCTGTATTATCAACACTGTTTTCATCACAAATCCAAACCAGCCCCACACTAGCTCCTGTGGAGAAAATTAACTAGACCTCATCCAAAAATAGCACAAAATAATATTTGATGAAGATAAAAATGAATTTGTTGCCTATTGCTAGAGAGACTGACATATATAGATCCTTTTAGAGTAAATCAGTTTACAAACAACAGATGGAGAGAACATAAAGGTAGATGATCATTTAAATAGCTCTCAGGAGTGTGGTTGAATTTATATGTGCAAACTTCTATTATGCCTCTTAAAAAAATCTTAAAAGTTGAATCTATCATAGTAGTACTCAACAAAATATATTAAATCTTCTGCGAAACGTATACGATTATCTTAGCATCACTGTTGTTTTAATGGATATCATAATCCTGTGGAGCTTCATGGAGGAAAAGTCTGCCACTGCCACAAAGTAATCAAGGCACTTACTTTGAGAAGGTACATTGGCCGTCCTTCGTATGTTTCCCCAATTACACTGCGAGAGACAAGGTCTGGGTTCTGAGCAGCAATATCAGCAGTCCAAGCAGCTATCTGTTTAATATGAAGGTTAAATTTAGTGACATCTCTGTTCTTCAGGTCCAGGCTAATTAATTCACAGATTTCAAGCCAGAATGGTACTTCTGAGCATCTAACTTGACCTAATATTTAAAACAGTCTGTAGATTTCCGAGAACTAGTTCCTACTTGTACTAGAGCTGTATGGCTGGATTGAGATTTTCTAGCATGAATTGATCTAAACCTGTGATTGCAGTATGGCTGGTGCATTACAAACTCCTTTGAATGCTGACCCTGTATAATTATGACCTATAGTTATTTCTATACTGCAAGGGTTGTCAGCTGTTGAAACAGGCTGCCCAGGGAGGTGGTTGAGTCACCGTGTCTGGAGGTGTTTGAGAGACGGGTGGATGTTGCACTGGGGGGAATTGTTTAGTAGGTTGATAGGGCTGGGACAAAGGCTGGACTCGATGATCTTCTAGGTCTCTTCCAGCTGATACAGTTCTATGATTCTATGACCTTATCACCCATTAAAATAAATATGTTTTTCTTGTTAAGCTAAGTAGATTGAATGCCTTGAATCTTCTACATGTTGTAATGTTTTCCAGTTTCATGGCTCTTTCATTCATCATCATTTTTGAATTACTGACTGAAGTGCTGGACAGGGATTTGTAGGAGCAATCCACCAATGCCAGATACAAAATAAAGAATGTCCATCATTCTATTTATTATTTAAGGGAAGTAATAACAGCCTTTGTTGTCTTAATATTGGAGCAGATTCCCTTTGTTACAGATGCTTTCAGAAGCCCATAAAAAAAGTTGTCACATCCACACAAGAAACATTTAATGCCCAAAGAGCTATCTATGAATTATGGAAAAGGAAGGAAATAGCAGACAGATTTAGACAAACTGGCAAGGAAATACTAGAAATGTTAGTTGACATTATGCATGTTGGTGTTTTTTTGCATACCAATAACCTTTACAGAGTCAGAGGAGCTTTTGTTCTTATTTTTAAATAGCCTTGTAAAAGGATAAAGTTGATTAGTTCTGTATATGTTCTATAGATACTACCTGGACTGGAAATACAGATTTTTCTTCTTTGAAAATGTAACAGGTGCTTAGTGGGCAATGGTCAGCACAAAAATGAAAGATTTTTGCAAGGAAACACATGAAAGACAGACTGTCCTACTTTTAAGTATAAGAACTGTGATTCAATGAATGATAAGAAGCCACTGCAAAGATGTGGAGCAACATGGTCAAGATTATGTATCAGGAAAAATGAGCATGGCCGTGAAGAAAGGAGAGAGGAGGGAGAGAGGGTGGCTAGAATTGAGGCAAGGAATGGAATCGAGTTTTTTAGCAGCAGAGATGAGAGAAGGAGTGGAAACGAAAGAGCAAATTAGTAGTGAAGCGCATCAGCCTCAGTTGGATTTCTGCCAGAGGTTCTTTGCAGCACTGGGAGCAGAAGTAGAGGAAATAGATGTAGGGGGATGGGTTATGCAGAAGAACTCGGCGATGAGCCAGAGAAGAAGAAGGAGAGTTTGGAGAAGGAGTTCTCATTAATGGATGAAAAAGAAAAGCAAAAGTGAAGAAGGCTGGCAGTGTATCAGGATACATTTTGACTACAGAGGCTGTACCGAGCTGTTAAAGTGGTGAACTTCTAGACTTTACCGTTTCCCAGTTGTTGTACTTTTCATAGCTGTGTGTAGTGGTACGAGCTTTGCTGTTAAACTGGGCATCCAGTGCAGTCTGCAGGTTGTCAATGAGAACTCTGCAATAAGGCACCATGAAAAGCATAAAGAGAATTTACAATTTGCCAGCAGGAGAGTAAGCACCAGGAAGATATTTTAGTGTCATCATGGAAATAGTGTTGCATGGATTGTGAAGTGAAACGTGTGGGGGGGTGATTTATGCATTTGAAAATAAGTTATATTAGGTTTCAACCTACTTCCTACTCACATACTAACAAACCTCCAGAGTGGCAACATTTCGGTTTAAGAAGAAGGACAAGGCTGAGACAGTGTGAGTGTAGAATATGGGCTCTGTGCTGCTGTCAAGTTGCCACATTGCCTCTGCCTCAACAGGAAGAGGAGAGTTAGGCTGCAGCAATGTAACACTCCCACACAGCAACCCAGAGATGTTTGCCTGATGAAATGCTCTGTTAAACCAACCTTACAAAGTGTAGGTGTGGTTTGACAGCTCTATTACAGGTGGTGTCATCCATCCTCCAAGCTACTTTACTGCATGTGAGGTGGGTTGTTATAGTAGGACACACAATGGCAAGAAAACCCGAACATCCTCTCTGGAGTGGTTGGATCTCCTTTCCCTGGGTCTGACACAAAGGCACAGCTCACCTTCAAGCATCCTCTTGAGGACCTTTTGCTTCTATTTCAACCTTGGCTGTGAAAAAATGAAGCCCTCTCGTTTTTGCTTGACATTCTTACAAATCTTAATCAGCCAGGATACGTCCTTGGTCATTTGCGATTTGGATATAAGAGCAGGAGGCCAGTTTGTGAGGCACCACCGGCCTTCAGAACAAACAGTGCAAATGACTGCATTGACGTGATGTCACGGCACTGCAGCTGCACTTCAAAAGAATTGTAACAGCTTGGGTTGTAACAAGGACACTTCACTCAAGTTTGTCAGGGACACCTTCCAGACATTATGGCCTTTGTTGCAATCAAAAGATTTGTACATGGACCTGAGGAAGTTCATGAATATTATAGGGAAAACTAACACATGTAGAGTAACTCCTCCTTTGCCAAAGAGGAAATTCCACCAAAATTAGATTTCTGTGCTGTATGTTGGTTGTGATATTATTGAAGATGATTTCTTCGAGAGTGTTTTTAGATTCTGTTCCCCCGGTGGCATCCAAATCAGACATGGTTAACATGAGGCCAGTAAGTTTATGGATGGATGGATTATTCTGAGATTTATAATCAGAAAAGTTATGTTTCATAAGAACTGTGCAGTGTCCAATGAAGGCAACAACAATAGCACTGAGAGACAAAATCTCTTCACACAGCCAAATGAAGTCATGAGAATTTGATCAAGTAATTTGACTTTCAGTGTTTGAGTACATGATATTGACGGAATATCCATTACACACTGAAGAAGCCTGATAATCAAGCTGGCCCAAGTCAAGTTATAATGCTCAACTGGAGCTAAAGGACAAATGAAGAAAGACAACCCCACTCCAACCCAAAGTCAACTTCTCATCCTTGGCTAATGCTTGCAGTGACAGTGACTGCAAGGTATGCAGTTGCCTGGTTCTGTTCTGTTCTTCCTCTTCCATTAGTGCACTGAAGTGCTACCATTCTCAGCGATGTGTAATGTAGCAGCGTGGTCTATTCCCTCTACTTATATGCCGCGGTTGTAATAATTCATGGAAACTCAGGGCTTTTAACTTCTGGGTAGTATAATTATGAAACATTTAAGCCAATTAAGAGCTCTCTATTTGGAGAGGTCCTTGCCATGCATCTGCTGTGTGACTTGAGTAAGCCCAAGGCTGTCCTGGGAATCTCTTCTCCCCATTCCCTTGGCCCTTTACCTGGCAACTGTCTTCTCTTTGTCACTATTTAACTTGTTTTTTCCCGTCTAGCTAGTTTTATGTGGCTTAGAGAACTTGGTGGGGAGCCCCTCACGGTAGGCTTTGGGTCTCACCATTTTCTGGCTTGAATTCACTGATTCTATCATGCAAACTTGTCTGGTGTACTTTCTAGCTCCTTCTAGATCTTTGCTGCATTTTATCTTTAGTGGGAAATCTTTCTTATCCCCTCTGTACTCCAGCCTTGTGTATTGCAGTGAGATTTCACCTCACCCCTATAACGCAGAGCAGCTGCAGTCCATATGAACTGCCATAGGAAAGCTGAACCCAGTACAGGCGTCCACAGGAGGAATGAAGTTTGTGACAGGAAGATCAGTTGACCAAGACGAAAAGATCAAACACACTTTTCCCAATATTTAATCTGCTTCTATTCAAAATACGGTATAGAGGACAAACTTACCTATACTCCATTCCACTTTCTTTCAAAAGATCTTCAACCTCAAAAGACATGTCAGCTTCAACTCGGAAATCAACTTGCATTTTTGGCCTTACCAGTGTGACAGAGTCTGGCTGCCAAAAGTCAACCTGCAGAAGGCCAAATGAATACAATAACAAGCAAATACATATGTATGGCTGTGATTTTTAAGTGGGCATATATGTGATAGTGATGTTGATGGTGATTAATACACAAAATGTCATTCCTATCCTGTTACACTGACCTAATCTTGCTTGCCAGAATTGTCTACCTAAATTTTAACTCAAAATTGATTAGGAAGATTTTATTAGGCCCTGCAATTTGTACGGCAGAATTCTGAAAATGGTAGTGACAGTTTCACAAATACCAAGTATTCTACAGCATCTGAATGCATACAGACTTGTGTTGGAGATTAAAATAGCTTACTTGTAGAATATGGAAATTAATTGTGAGATCACTTAAAATTATTATGAATTGAAACTTGCTTTGTCTTTTGAGTGACATTACTTGAGTGAGTAACCAGATTTACTGAAGCCTTAGGCCCCAGACTGTGGACTTTTACCTAAGAACTGATGAGACTAGGCTGAAGAAAGGCCTGGAAACAAATGCTGAGAAAGATAAGATCAATAGAAACTGCATTCTTGAGATAAAGAAAAGAATGCCCACTTGGAGAGAGAAAGGATCCAATGAAGAACAAGAAGACCTCAGACTATTGGACTGAAACGTCACATGAGGGGACGTGAACTTGGATGGTAAGGGTGTAATTGTCCAAGTATTTCTTTGTTTGGGGTCTCTCTTGGAGGATCCCAGCTCGAGATGAAATAAACCAACTCTGTGGTCGAACCTAGTGTCTCTTGACAGCTTGGGGATAAGACTGGATCCAACCGTACCTAGACTCCTCTCTGTGAGGAAGTTTAGAAAGCAAAGGGGTCCAGTATGAAACTCATGCCTCAGCGAGAGGGTTGTCCCGGACTCTTCTGTAACAGTTGTGAATATTATAACTCTCTTTACAACCACTTTAATTCTTTGTTCAGGTTTCATTAGAAGTTTTTGCCTGTGAACACTAGACAGAAATGGACTCCTGACTCAGTAGCAGAAGGACGCTACATGAATATTTACATAAATCAGCTGGGAAAGACTGTTGTCTGTATGAGTGCTTTTAAGACTCACTTCACTAAAGTTGGTATAAGGAATTTGTGCATTTGGAAGATGTTTAGTTCAAGGTGGACAAACCACAGTTCTATTATTATTTTTGCTGAAGTCAGCTTCCAGAACTCTGGATTTAGCAACCTATTAAAGGCCAATGAAAGCAAAGCTAGTTTGCTAACCTAATGCCTTTCAGCCTTTCATCTCATGAATGTAAAGGCAGTTGGCACTGGTGGGCATATTCATGAACTATGTGAGTGGCTATTCCAGGATATATGGCTACATCAGTCCTGACTCACTGCTTTCTTTGTATATCAGGGATCTGTGCTTAAAAGAAAAAAGAAAACAAAAAAAAAAATCCCTTTATACTACACACTAAAAAGCAAGCATGGTATATTCATTTTCTTAATATTGCTAGCACCATTCCAATAGTACATTCTTCTACAGAATACAGAATAGCATGTGATACTAGCCTGTTGATGATAGTTCTCCACATCTGTACTTCATTAAACATACCATCCTTTCATACTACAGATAATGCTGTCTTCTTCACCAACAGCTATTTTACAACATCAAAGCTGAAGAGAAATATTGAAAACACATTTGCTGTCTTTGTTTTTTTTTCTCATGTCATTGTGTCATCATATATCTACATCAAGGTCAGTGAGAAACATCCAGCTTAGCTGGAGAGAAAGGAAGCTTTAAAGAAAAGTCAGAGAAGAAAAGATAACATGAGAGACTAGAGGCCATTTTTAGATTTTTTAGATTATTTGCATAAGCAAAATGTTTGCCTACAATGGTAAAAGTTCCAGTAGTTGGAACTGCCATGTTTTCTCTCATACATTCTTGAAAACATTCCACACTGAATACAGCATTTCAGATTAACTTACTTTATTAATACATGTGGGCAAGCAATTTCATATTCAGACCAGGTTAAACAGACTTTCTAGGAAGGTGTTGGAAAATGCTTATATAGCTCTAGCTTTATTACCTTGCCCTCTTCCTTCCGAAGAAATGCTCCAGCTGACTTGAATGGAATCATGATTAGGTTAATGCAGTAACTTTTTTTTTTTTAAAGATACATGATAGTTGAACAAAAGGAGAAATATCCTTTTCAAATGCAATATAGTCCCTTCCCCAAGTTCCTTACCTCAATGTTGCTGGCAAGGGAATTGATGATTTCCACCTGCTCATCATTCTGCGGAATCACACGAAACACCTTCTGCCTGAAAGGGGAAAAAAAGATTGAGTTTGAAACAGGTAAGTCAACTGAAAGGCTTTTGCTCATGCAGAAGAAATTGTGCAAATATATATCTTGATGTCTGTACTTACCCATCAAAGGCGAGATCCTGCAGGTGAGCAGAAACAGCTGCAGCACCTATGAGAACCAAGAGTGCCCACATTTTTTTTCAACAAAAGCCCCCAGATTTTCAGTTCTCTTATGCAGCTTTTATAACCTATTTTACACTGCTTTTTATCAGTTATACACCAGAACAACACACTAATCAACTGATAGAATTTTCCCTTGGCCTTGTTTTATTTAAATACTATTTATGTGTTTTACTCCACACCTGTGAAAACAGCTGAAAGTCTCAAGGAGGGCTGACTAAAGAACTTTGCTACTTGAGTCAGATAAACTCTTGATATGAGAAAATGAATTTAAGTTCCTTTGTTCTTTTCTGTTGTATTTGATTACTTTTTGGCAAAAAAAAAATTGTTTCTGGATTAAAACCTTTATAATATTTCAGTGTCATTTTATATAATAGTAGATGTCTATCTGATACTGCAGTGTGACTGGTCTTAATCACGAAGCATTGTCCCTCTGCCTGAATAATATGGGGCTGACTCTGACAAAAGAAGAGGAAACTAATTTTCTTTCTTTTTTCCAACAGAGAAGAAAAGTACTGAACCTGATTTCTGCTCAGTCACTCCACTGGGTAAGTCTGGTGTCTGCAGAACTGAGTATAGAAGCCTCTACTCACAGTAGACTTGTACATATAGTCCCCATAATACATTGATTGATTTTTGCATATTCTCTAATTTAATCATGTAAGGATCAGAGGTAAATATCTTTTAAGTTAAATACTACTGTGAGCAATACATGTAGGACAAGAAGATCAAATGAAATGTAGTCATACAAAAGCATTTTTAGCTTTACCTTTCATGTTGTGCCTAAACTATCTGAGAAACAATAGTATGTTTGCATCACTGCACTTGCATCTGTTTAGTTTTCATTAATGAGTACTTGGCATTAAATGTAACGTTAGTTGTCTGTTGATGCTGTGTCCTGAGGTGGCTGATGATTTTGACAGGGAGCCTCTAAACGAATCAGTGGATAAATACATAAAGAATGGAATTTATAAATTCAGTTGTGTCCTCCGTTATGGCTAAGTGACCAGACAAATTAAAGGGAATCAGACACAGGTAATCTTGAAGATGTTCTTTGACCCCATGCCTGATGTTTTGCAGAAATCTACATATATGCATATCAGGCAATGTATGAAAATTTATTAGACAATTAATATATATTAATCTCATATTAAAAGACATAGCTACAGTTTCAAAGCACAGAAATTTGAATTATCAATGACCATTTTAAGAAGGCATGTGGCATCAGATTGTGCACTTAATTTTCTGTGAGGTTCTCTGGAGTCAACTCAGTAAAGCTGGAGCAGCTTTATATGCAGAATACCTAGAAATATATTTCTAAAATCATAGAACCACAGAATCATAGAACT
>NW_009704150.1:0-12722 GCF_000703405.1 Apaloderma vittatum
GGGCTTGCTCCTCTACCTCCATCAAAGTGGAAGGGGGTGGAGGGTGCGACCAGATCACCCCAGATGAGGAGCAGAGGCTGGGCCAAGCCGGTTTCATGCAGAGGCAGTTCGGAGCCATGCTCCAGCCGGGTGTCAACAAATTCTCCTTGAGGATGTTTGGCAGCCAGAAGGCCGTGGAGAGGGAGCAGGAAAGGGTTAAGTCTGCCGGGTTCTGGATCATCCATCCCTACAGCGATTTCAGGTACAATTCTCCCCTGCTGGCCCACTCAGAACTAGCTGGCCTGCCCATTCCCCTGTTGTGTCCAGCTCAGACCTTCCCACACAGGGCACGCATCCTGACATAACTTTCCTTACTGGTTTCCTGGTCAGTGGAGCTGGAGAACACAGCCGAGATCTGCTCCAGTTAAACAATTTGTGGGTTTCATTTATATTTAAGATTAATTCTAGTGTCCTCACACTACTCTTAATTTTAAATTGTGTTTTTAAACCAACAAATGCCTTTTCCTTTGGCTTTTTATGAAGGAAAGTCTTTGCATAAGCTAAGCGTAAATAGGGAAGAATGTTGCCACCTGATGCACAACTCTAAGCTAAAAACGTGGTGTCTGCTGCTTAACTACTGCCTGCATCTCCAATTCAGGGCTATGGTCTGCCTGATTAATGCTTCAGTTCCCATTTTCATACCTCAAAGTCCTCTCCTTCCTCCTTCCCCAAGAGTTAGGGAAGGATGGTGCTACTGTTGCTGTTCTGTAGCGCTTCATACTGCAGCATCTCTTGTTGGGAATTGCTATGTGCAGGGGATAGCGGTGTTCGTGAAGAAGGACCTTAACACTGTCAGAGTCGAACGGAGAAAGATTTTTCCCTTTTACATCTCTTATTTGCAAAATTAATTTGGACAGGGAATAGTTAACTTTGTCTTTATGAAAGTAATGGCTTTCTTTCACTCAGATAGCAACATTTCCATGAAGGTTAATAAGGAAATTAACTTGGAACCCTACAGCCAGAATTTGTGTGCTTCTGTGTAGCAGAGGGGTTTTCTTTGGGTATTTCTCTACTGCACAGGTGTATTGTCCTCTGCAATATGTATGTAAAGTACTGCAATCAATAATTAATTACTTAGTGCAATCAGTGGCTGAGGTTTATTGCTTCAACTTTAATTACAGCTGGCTTACATCTCACATTTAAAAGCACACAGGAAAAGAATATTGTTCAAATACATAGCTATCAAACTCCATGATTTTATTGTATTCTTAGACTCTTTAAGAAACCTTGCATTATTCCTTAAAATATAGTTAGGAAGATAAGTGCAGGAAGGAGTTCCAGGGTGGGTTTGGGTGTACAAAGACAGAAATGACAGAAACCTCTTGACACTACGTTCAGCAAGCAGTCCACAAGCTGAGTTGATTCAGCACTGGCACTGAACAGATTCCTTGATGTTTGCTTGGATTAACAAATGTTATTAGAAGGCTGCATGAATTGGAAGACTGCACTGTCATTTAAATTCAGTGCATTCAAGTGTCCCAAGCGCACAGCTGACCGAGCATATGAGGGTTTCCAGTAGCTAAATGATGATACATAGTCCTTGCAAGTACAATCTTATTTGAATCCTGATGGGAAAGAGCACAGAATTGCTTCCCAATTGTGACTGATCATGTAATAACTCACAAACACAGCAAAATGTGAGAGTGATTAGCTTTACAAAGAATAAAACAAATTTCACCCTCTAGGTCTTTGTATTATTTGCCATGAGGCTGGAGTTAAAAACTAACTACTGGGCTTTCTTGAGTTATTTTAGCAAGGTGTTCTCTGTCTGTCAGACCCTCAAGGTACTTTGTATTTAATCTCTAGACTGTATTTGGATTTATGTAAAAGTAGCATTCGGCTTGGATATCTTTTATGTATCTCTAGAATGATTTATTCCATCTTTATGACTATGTTTTCAGCATAGAACCAGACTGGCAAACTTCAGTAAAAGGATCGTGGCAGTAGCTGAGGTAACCATCTTGCCCAAGGTGAGATGATCCTAAGAGTTTATTTTATTTTTTAGATTCCTAAAGAACCAGTGCTTATTCCTTAAAGCAGAACAGTAAATTATGAACTGAGTTTTTATTTCTGAGGTACTTGGCTATAGGGCTGCTCCTAGCCTTACATGACGGGAACAAAATACGCAGGCAAGCTTTGACTCTCCCAATCCAGATGATCTAAAGCTCAGATATTGGTATGCATGCAGATAGATATGGATGCATGTATGACTCGTTAGTATTAATAATAAAATCCTCCCCTGACGTAGCTTTGCATTTGTGCAGGGAAAGCGCGGTGAGTTGGATATCTGTACACTAGTGCAAGACAGTCTCTGCTTGGTGTCAGATTCCAGGTAGGCTGATATCTCACTGCTTTCTGTTTCTTCTTAATTGATGCTAGGAGCCTAGCACTCAAATATGTGCTTTCTCCCTGCTATTCTGTATCAGCATGAGATGAGGCAGTGGCACTGACTGTATAGAGAAACATCTGAAGAGACCAGGAGGAGTTGGATGCACTCCTGTATGGTCAGTATGTATATTTCCTGGGGAACTTTGTCCACCCCTGTTTCTAGGTCACTTGCAACCTATCTCTCTGACTATGAATGCCACTTAGAGAAAATGCATGGGCTTCCATTAAAAATGACCTATGAACAAAGGCTGCCTTGAAAGAGAAGAGTGGGAGCTTTCCTAGATTCTGTTCGGGTTTTGTGTTCCCTCCTTCTCTGAATGCTACTGAAACATCTGTCTTGGAAACAACTCACATGAATATGAATAACATCTTTTGACCTCTGAAATGCAGCGAATTGCACCAAAGAGAAGATACTATCAAAATATTTGCAAGACTTGTATCCTTGACCCAAAGGACTCTGTTTTCTGCTTTGCAGATTTCGCAGTGCAATGCGTGATTGCTCCTTGTTATAGATGGGTGCAGATTCTGGAGCCTTAGGATCTTCTAAGAGGCATGAGTCTTCATTATCCTGCACTTTGCTGTCACCAAAGCTGTGCAGTAGCATTTGGTGTACAAGCTTTGAGTTAATAAATATTTAGACCCAGATCTTGTTTTCTGTCTTTTTGGAGGAATCAGTTTCACCTCTGAGAGTGAGGTGCATCTGCAGGCATTTTGGTAGAGCTCCAGACCTCATGGCTTCTGTCTCAGTATAGCTTGAGATGTTAAGTTTTGAATGGAACACTCCAGCCCTATTTACTGGAGCTTGATTCTGCTGCAAAATGACATCGGTGTAATTCCTCTGACTTCGTGCAGTTGCTTCTCCTTCGTGTTACGTGAGAGGAGTTCCTGTTTTAGAATAGAACAGAGGCTTTCATCACAGTCTTATTAAATTATCATTTTAGCATCTAATATGATTAATTCCAGTGGCAAATCTATGACCCTCCAAGAGTAAAGCAAATTAATATGGATTAAGGCTCTGTTGATTTCTGCTTTTAGTCCATTGTGAGGGGAAAAGACACCAAATGACCTTTATAAAAAACAAACTCAGTGCCCCTGAGTACTCATGACTAATGCAGTGGGCTTGTTCAAGAAGCACTTAAAGGTGTCTTAGCAATTTCTAATGAACGTAAGAATACTACTAGCTCCTCTTCTGAGGTACAGATGTATGTGGTAGCAGCTTGGGTTTATTTGCATCTGTGGTTGATTGCACAACAGTGCAGAGCCAACCTGTATTTCCTAGATCAAGATTTATCTGTGACTTTGAAAGCTTTTTCACTGGGTAGATAGAATTGTAATTTATTGCTTAGAGGAAGCATTGATCCAGTACAATTGATTTAATAAAAATATTCTAGACAAACAGTAATCTATCTGGTTTGTAACTGACTGAAGCATATTGGTCGTAGCTGCTATCAAGAATTGCTTGCAAAAAAGTGTAGCATGCTGCTTTTAGAAAGTCCCGAGAACAGATACACTATCTGAAGGACTAAAATAGTCTAAACAGAGGATGTAAATAGAACTGCACATTCTTCACTGCCCAGTAATCTATTAACTTCTTCACAGAAAAGAGAAGCTGCTGCCTCCTTGAAAACAATGGAAAATATTCCACTTGGTAACAGATTTCAGAATTTTTCTTTTCACTGTTCTCCCTTACTTGTAATACTTAGTTGCAAACATCCCTTTTTTTCATTTGTTTCCTCTGTATGAGCCCCTTAACTGCTTTGGAACCTGGGCAGATTTCTGTGGCACCCAAAGAAATAGATGCTCAGGTGTGAAGTATAATGTAGAGAAATTCCTGAAGAACAAAATCATCTGCTTCCCTTCATGCTGCTCCAGACCTCTAAGCAGTGTCATTCACACTGCCTTCTCGTGGGGCATCCGTGGGATTTACTAATTAGAGTACTAAATACTGAACCCAGTACCACTAGTGGGACTGAGGAAAAATGGAAAAGATGCATGTTTAACCTTTTCCACTCTTCCAGAGTGTCTCACAGAGTGCTGCTCTGTCTGTGGAGACTGTTTTCATTTGCCAGCTTTTCACTGTTTTTTTTGAAGGGTAAACCATTTGTGAGGCATACGGAACTGCTCGCTGACTTTGTCAGTTCACTCTAGGTGGGTGTTGCTCTCCCTGCTCTCACACAATGATGCTGTTTTCTGTACCTGCTGTCCAGAATGCTGCTGCTCGCGCTGGCCTCACTTCATGCCTATCCACATTCAGAAGCTGCCCACAATGGCAAACCCTGATCTTGTGACTTGCCCACTGCTTGCAGCAAAGTAAAATGAAAGCTAGTCATTGTGTGAGCCTTATGTACAGCAAATTGAAATTCTGCTTCAGTGAAACCTCTGCTTAGAAGGAAAGGTCAGGAAAGCAGTTGCATTAGTAGTAGTAGAACCTGTGCCTGTCAAACACAAAATGCCCATCAGGCACGGGTTTATTGGTAGGCAGCTCATAGGCTTGGCTATCTTCTTGTTCATGCTCATGATAGTTGCCTCAAAAAAGTACAGGGACACTGCTAGCTGAGGAAGGGAAGATGCTTTCCTGAAGTCAGATCTTGCTGTCTTTACTGCAGATAACTTTTTCCGACAATTTCCAGGGCAGTTTTGCTGGAGCACAGTGAAGGGATCCACACAGGAATAGTATGAGGTGTAATCCAAATCCTCATGAACAGCGTGGATGGGATTTCTTTTGTCTTCAGTGGACTGTGAATCAGGCTGCAGGAGAAGAAATATGGATTTGTGACTATGAACTGAGGGGACCAGACTAGTGCAGCCATACTTCCTCTATGTCCATAGGCAAGTCATCACGTGCTTCATGCCCTAGTTCACATGTCATGAGACAGACAATCAGTATGAGGATAGAGTTTTTTGTATGTGATGTTCAGATGCTGCAAAAGGCAGAGTTTGAAAATGGGAAGGCCTCAGTAAATGAAACACCTCGGTGTATCACTGTAATGTGTTTTAAGACTATAATCATATGATGTTACCATATTTTCATGTGTGTTCACATGCAGAAAATGAGCTGAAAGAGTATAAATACTAAAGGAAACATTGAGATTTAAGAAAGTGCTATGATTAAGATTTTCTACATAAACATTATTCAGACCCTTCATACAAATCCCTGCCAACAGATGCATGCATTATCTCTTCCACAGAAGGCCATGCCTCATTCAGTGCACCCAGGGATGGTTCCTTTGTGAAAAACTATTTAGCATTTTCTCCATGTCTCCTTGTAAGATAGCATACCATGTTTATTTTATTTTATTCAGATGCTATCCTGAAAAAAAAAAGTTAATTTCTTCATGACTGTCTTTCTTTTTTTCTTCTGCTCTTACAAAATATTCAACTATAATACAAATAAATGTTGATTTAGCTTCCTGACACCTTGGCTAGGAAACTGGTACTATCATACTCAGTTTATAGCGAGGTGACAGAGACTTACCGAGCTTAAGGTCAAAACCATTCATTAACTTGGTGTAGTCCATTGGAGGACCTGTTTTGCAGAGTACAATGTAGCATTACACAGCACACCTTATATTCAGAGCTCTGCCTCTGTGGGTGCTTAGTAAGGAATCGGAAATCTCTGTGACCCAGCAGACAAGGGCACAGAAATAATGACTACCTGTTTTAAGAGTAATGGATGCTTTAAGAGGATTGGGACATTCTGAGTTGGAACGTTTCTTACACTAGCTTGGTGAGCAGCCAGACTGAGAAACAGCCATGCTGATCCCACCCACCCTCTTCCCAAGCCTCTGGTGTTTGTTAGTTTATCTATTGTTACAGCAAAAAAAAATAATGATAGCTGTAAACAATGGCAGTGTTCTCTGTAATAATCACCTAACAATATTATTCTAATTAAAGTCTTGAATTGAATGATTTGCCTAACACCTCTGCAGGAACTTTTTGGCAGAGGTGGAATCTCCAAGGCAGCGCTCATCTGCCCTAGCCATCACATCTCATTCTGCAGTTCCTTATCTCTTCTCTTGCAAACCTTCCGGACTGTGCGAGAAATGAGCTCCTATAGAAAATCTCTTTGCTGCACAGGTCTGCCTCAAGCCCTTCCACGCATCGTGAACAAAGCACGAATTCTATGGGAAGAACTGTTTTGAATTGTGTGATGACTGTAACATAGTACATAAATACAGCTAACCTCCATTCTGCTGTTTCATAACCTGAGCTTTTGACTTTGCAGTCTAATTTTTAATACAGTTTTTTTATACAGTTGTTAAGGTTTTTAAAACCCAAATCAATCCCTATCCTCATCCTAATAATATCTCTGGATTCATTAGCAGGTATGGATCTTTTCAAGGATATGCTGCACTTCCCTCTGCTCTGAATTAAGCAATGGCCATTACAGCAAGGGAATGATGCACCAGATTCTTAGGTTACTCTCCAGGCTTCCAAGGGAAACTTAGCTTATCACAAACTCTTTGCTTGTTTTCTCCCCAGCACCTAAGCACGACGCCTTCTGCCCCTCTCTCTCCAACATGTTGTTTTCCCCATCACTTGCTTCAGGTTTGTGTTTCTTATCCCACCAGTTCCCATCTCCCTTGTCCAGCTTCTTGTGGCAGGTTTCTTGTCCAGCAAGTCCCAATATGCAGCTTAACATCCGATCATTGTTTTCCATCTCACCTTAGTTTTTAGTACTGCCTCTCCTTCCTCCCATCCCTGCAGTGTTCCAGTTGCACTTGTTCCATGCAATATTCCATGCTGCACTTGGCACTTTACTCAGTCCAGTTGCCAGTCTCCAACCTTATCCTTCAAGTTTTTTTTCTGAGTAGGTCTCTCCAAATTAGTTTCCTCTCCTTCTCTGTATTCTTAGTTGCTAGTGTCCCTCTGACTCCTCAGACAATCTTGGCATTCTCAGCCCTTGCTTTCCTTCCTGATTTAAGAAGGGAACATTTTGCCTAGTAGTTTAAAACCCTTCTACGTTGTCTCTGTTTCCATCCTTGGACACTACCAGCCCAGCAATGATTAGACAAACTCTACCCAATTTTTATTCTTCAAATTTGAAATATCTCAGTCCTTGGAGCTAAGCCTTTAAAATGATGAATTTGTATAGCAGTACAATTTCCACTGCATTAGTGTGAAACACGTCTTATTTGAGGGAGAAACGTGTTTTCTAAAGGTATTTTTTGATAGGCACACAGAGAATCCGTGTAGGGCTTTCAGTACTAATATACACTAGTAAATTTGAGTTTTCAATACAGTATTATTCTGGTTAGGTAACTATGCTAGTGCTTTCTCTTGCACTGAGGTTTTCTGCTGTAGAGTCACTGCTGCTGCACTGAAATCCATTTATTATACAGATAAAAGAGTGATCTTTGTCTGGAGATAACGTAGTGTCATTTTAGCTTGAAACCATTGAAATTTGTCTTTGTTTCTGATGTGTTATGAGCATCTCATTAGTGAGCCCATGAATCCCTCAGTTTGCTCTTGAAACCAGCTATCTAAGCTCTCATCTCTGGCAGAGCATAGATTTCTTCCTTTCTCTTGTTTTTGAAAGCCGTGTTGGTGCCAAGGCAGTTATAGGTCAATTGAGTTATTGTTGGTTCTAATTGGCACTCTAACAAGCTATTAAATCAATTTACCTACAGATGAATGTCACTTAAAAAGAGAGGTGCCAACTCCTTTTCTGTCTTTGAGAACTTCAAAAAACCCCACTTCCACTGATAAGTGTGAGGGAATGGCCAGTCTGTAGGGAGGTGGCTAGTGAAGGCTTAAGATTTCCCTGCCTAAGTGTTTATGCCACAAAGTCTGTGACTGAATGTCCCTGTGCATGGAGGGGTGAGACTATTTCCAGGACTCGAGACTACAGGGAAGAATTAAGAAAATCACCCAACTCTGACAAATGCATTTATATCCCTTCTCTGGTTTGTAACGGAGTGTGGGTTTATTTCCATGTGGAGAGACCTATGTCCTCTTCTCCTCCTTGATTGGTTCTCGGTGTCCCACATGCATTCCCGTGACTGCTGATGCAGTGATGATATCCACAACCATCTTTCAAATGAGGCAGCACACGGCTGGTGACATCATTACCTTTTTGGTGTCCAGTGAGCTATAACTTCGTGAGATTTACTTTCTCTGTGTTGCAGGCGAGTCAGAGTTATTATGGGGAATAGGGTTGATTAAAGTTCTGTTCTGAAGTGTTTAGATAACTTCTTCCTCTAGCAGCAGTGCAGTGCTTATTCCCCCATTATCTGAGCATTTCTTACTGAGACCATTGTAAAACGGTCGCTTTTCAGTCTACAAGTCATGACAAGGTTTCTGGACCAAGCGGCACTGCAAGTTCATCCTGGGGTCTCCAAATTCAAGCTCCTTTAGGTATGACAAGCGGTGAGAAGTGATCAGGTATCGTTGCTTAAGTGGGCAATTGTTTTGGTAAAGCACACGGCACATGAGAACGCAGCTTGGCTCTGTGCAGCTCTGCAGTGCTGACAGCACTAAAACCAGGGTTTTGTTAGCAGACAGAGCAGTTAGGACTCCAGAAACAGAAAAAAGGGAGCAGATGTGTGCTGGGCTAACAAGGTGCTATTTTAGAGACCCTTTTTTGCCCGTTTTCCACATTGAGTGCTTCACTACCTGGGAAGTCCCTTTACAAATGGAAATTATTCATTCCATGCAGTATATTCACAGTGGCTCACATCAGATATGGTCACCTCATGCCTAGTATTAGCACCAGACTGTAGTAAAACCTGGTTGTTAACTCCTGAAGAGATGCTGCATGTAGGGAGGAAAGACGGTGCCAGTGAGAGCAGAGGAGCATCCAAAGGGGAATTCCAAGGTCAGCTTGAGGGCCTACCACTTGGACATTATAGGGGCACAACTGCTTCTCCAGTGGTGCACAAAAGCTAATCTCATTTGTGGTGACTCGTCCAAATATGCTAATTAAGGATTTAAATCTCTGCCTTTTTGGATGGAGGGGTTGTCTGTGTTTATGCATCTATTGTTAAAGAGCTTAGAGGCAGGAGAGGTACTGCAGGTTGCCAGCTGATTCTAGTGTAGGAGCTATAACTCCTTTTTTTTTTTTTATTTTCACAGCTGTGCTCAGGCTTCTTGTGACTGCCGGGAAATTGGTAACTGTACACTGAGTAACTCCTTATCCCTATACCAGCTCCAGCGAGACTGTACAAAGGAGCTTGGACGGGCTTCACTTTTCCCTCTCAGAGCTGCTCAGCACTGTTACATTCTAATGCTTAGTTCCATCTCCTGCATGTTTAGGGGATGGAAAGTCTAGTGAAGTGCATTTGAATTTTCCTGGGTGTGGGAAAATGTCCCGCAAAGTTATCAGCACTCTGAAGCTTGTGAGGGAGATAACAGCTGCATTCCAAAGACTCGGAGACTCCATATTAATAAGTCCCTTCCTCCCAGCCATTGCTTCACACGTAATTTCAGGGCAAGGTGCTAGCTCATCCCAGCACTAACATCTTTTTTACCCAGTGCAGTGTTTCACCTGCAGGAGTCATTTGTGCATGTCTCTGCGGGACAGGAGGAAGTGGAGGCCCCTAATTATCCAGCCCTGCGTGTTCTCTCGCCTCTGTCCAGCCTTGTGGCGAGGCTATTGGCATGGTGCAGAGCACAGGGGTGTGGGCTCAGCGAGTGTAGGCATGTCTTGGCTCTTTGCAGAGAAGCAGAAGTTGCACTAGGCAGAGCAAAGCAGTGCAAAGATGGCGCTTCCTGGCAGTGCCAGGGTTCCGGCTGGCTCTTCCAACAGTCAAAATGATAACGGAAAAGATAACGATGACTGAACCTATACGGTGTTTTTAGAAGTAGCAAACTCATTAAATTCTTGATCTTTCTCCCTTTGCTTTAAAGCACTAATGCTGTGCACGAATTATACTTCTAGTAATAATAAGAGGAATATTCTTTTCCATCCCTGGTTTTCTGTGAATTGTGGTGAGAGCAGGAGAAAGGACTGATCCTAGCCTATAGATCGTGGTCTGTTCTTTTTGAACAAACCATCTGTATCACTCTATCCTGCTCATCTAGCTGCAGATACACTTGGAATTGAAAACAATGTATAACAGATAGAAGGACAAACTGGAAGGCAGGTCAGGCATCTATTTTTGACCCTGTCAGCTTTCCTTATCAGAATACTCTGTGCCTTGATTTCTTCAACTTTGTAAAGGGGGTGATGGTGCTGCTAGGGGCTGTGGAAGATGCTGTAGAACTCTAAAATATTTTAACTTAATGGAAGGTGCCAGAGTACATATCAGGAAGTGTGATTAATATCTACAAGGTAGCTTCATGGTAGTTTCTTCATGATTATCCTTTTCTATGTACTGCTGTGGATTTGGTTACATCTCTCGCCCATCTTTTGTTAGGACCACAAAAATTAGTAGACTCATGTACTATTAGGTGATTTCTGAATAATTGATTCCTCTGTTTTAATAAGGAAAATAGTTTCCAAAGCCTGTACTGTTTCATATATGGTGCCATACTGTGTGGCACATTTAGAACTAGGCTGGAAGAAAATAGAAGAAAAGCCTGCACAGGGCGGGAGACAAGGTGAATTTTACCTTTTGTGTCCATAAATGAGAATTGTGCAGCCCCTGCATGGGGTTTGGAGGTGCTCTGAAAAGAAAATGTCCATCCTGTCCTCACCAGTCGTGTATTGCAAGGTGTGCTACCCTTTTCTTTGGGAACATGTGATTGCTTGAATAAAGTAAACACTCCCAAATAAAAGGCCTGGCACAGGAGCTGGCAAGATGTCGGTCCTTTTCTGTGATGTGACAGCTTTAGAAGACATCCTCTAAGCTCAGCAACTGTTGAATCTTTCAGGCAATCTCTGGGGACTCTTGGATTTTAGTGCAAACACAAGTGAGCTTCAGATCATGCCAGCCATGGTTAAGGCGATACGCTGTGTATGCTGTGGTAGGACAGGAACTACGGCTTGTTCTGCAGTTGGGAATTGTAACAAATGTCTGGGGTGAAGACATACTTAAATCAAGCTCTGGCTTTGGCAAATGACTGTTGGCTCAACTCTGACTGGATTTGAAAAGCTTCTGGTCCTCAGTTTTGCAAAACCTCACGTACAGTTACATCGTTCGAAAGATTTCTCCCTCCTCTGCTGTGCCTTTGCACCACAGGCACTTCTGTGTCATCTGCTCCTGGCCCATCACCCAGATGGGGTGAATTCCCCTGGCTTCTTGTTGTCTACATGTATTGATCAAAAGTTGGGCCAAAACCTTCCAAATAAGGGCAGCTCCACTGGTTACGTCCTTCTTTTGCAGCAAAAACAGGAATTTAGGCTAATAGTGGCAGGTGTGGGATGGCCTTGGGCTCCTGCTTTTGAACAGGGGGTCCAGAAGCCTCAACTGCAAGTAAATTCACACAGCAAAATCTGCACTGCAGACAAAAAAAAGATTTGCCTTGACATCATCTGCCCTGCTCGGCAATCTGCAGTCGGTCGGGAGAGCAGTGAACAGCCTCTCTAGCTCAGTAGAATTAAGGCCAAGCTTCATCATGAGCTAATGCAAGCTGTTCCCACCCCAAGTAATTGGCTGCTGGATGGCTTTGTGTCTGTCTAAGCATTACTGCATGTGGGTGGATGTGTTATGTGTGTGTGAATGAGTCTGCTTTGGAAATTAATACATAACATCGGGGGTGCATCTAATAATACAGTGCTTTGAGAGCGATGTGGATGTGAGAAGTGTAAACCAGAGCTGAGCACGTCAAACATCTGTACAAAGATCACGCTCTCTGGTATGTCAGGATGGTGATTCCCATGCCCAGACCACCACTGCCTCAGATGTCTTTCCAGACAAAATATAAAAGCAGGGTGGGGAGGGTTGGAAAAAGCAGTAAAATTTCTCAACAAGCACAACTCTCTTTGCAGGGCAGAGCACCCCATGGCGAGTAGGGAATGACAGAGGTGTTGGCTTGTCTGTTGAGATGGAAGGTAATACCTATCCATGAGCATAGCTGTTGGAGATACTGGTGCACAGAAGTCATGTCTGACTTGGGGAGTCAGGAGGTGTAACCCCTCTGGGACTTGGCAGCTGTTAGAGGGTATTATTTTCACAAGACTGAGCTGTTCTTAAACACTTCCTCTGCTGTAATCATCACACACACATTTTCTCAGTAATGGCAAGCCATCAGCATTTCTTTCCAGTCTTCTTAGATAAGATGTACAGAGACAAGCTGTGAAAGAGCAAGAACAAGATGCCTTGACGTTAGTCATTCACATTTCTTCAGCTTGGCCCACAAATAAGCTGGTCTTGCTTTCTGTACACATCCTTGTGGCTCAGGTTATTTTGAGG
>NW_009704150.1:12753-50755 GCF_000703405.1 Apaloderma vittatum
GAAAGAGCACCTCTTTCCGATAAGGACAGGTAGGTGGAAACTTGAGCCTGTCCCAAAATTGGATACCAAGATCTGCAGTCCAGTTAGGGGAAAAGATAGATGGTTGGCTGTACCTCTAGTTGTACTGGTTTGAGGTGCAGCATAGCTTTCCTACAGCGGGTCACAAGAGAAAGGGAGAGAAGTCCTCACAAGCGCTTTGAAAACTTGTTTTTCAAAGGAAAAATATGCATGGTCCTGGTTAACTCAAAGTGAAAGGGACGATATTCCAAATAAAGTAGTTTTGTACTAGTATAAACTATCCTTATCATTCTAAATCTGTGGCTGTTAACAGAGCAGGCTACTGCTAGGCTTTGTTAGGCAGCCAGATAACAGTGCAAGTAATTTCAGCACAGCTCTGAAGCAGTAGTTGTATGTTGTTCTGCTGGGTACTAACTGCTGTATGTCACCTCAGCCTTCCTGCAGTGCTGGGTACAATTATTTCTCCAGGTACTGGGGTTTCTTGTTTTTATCAGTAGAAGTATGGAGCCGAATTCCTTGGTACGAATCCACTGCAACTCGTGGGGATGACGCTGGGAATGAGCTTTTTACTCCTTGGAGCTACTTGTGGCCTGTCTGTCTCATATACGTACCTCTGAGGCACGTATGGGCACTGTGTCTCGCACTGTCTGAGACCTGCTAATATTGCACCACAGTGAGAAATACCAGATTACATTCACATCTTGATGTTTGTGGAATGGATCCTCAAAGCAGGGTTTAGCGAGGCTCACTCTCCATTGCTCCAGTGGAAGTATTTTAGAGTACTGAATTTTCTGCTCTACGCCCACAAGATTGCTATTTCTCATTCAATGATGTCTTTCATAAGGGAGATCCCTAATTTACCACATGAATATCTAATGAGCTAAAATGTTGCTGAATGTACTTGAGAGCAGAGCTAATCTGCTGTCTGTTTCTCCTGGCCTCCAGTGGAAGACCTTCTGCTTCACTGAAATGGGGAAGTGCTGAGCATGTTGGCTCGAGTAACTTGCAGAGCTTTCTTCCAGGTACCCTCATCACTGAACCATCGTAATACTTCTCTTTCTCAGCCTTCCTGTGATCTGCTGAGTGCTAGCCGGTCGGGCTGAGTCATATCACATGTATTTCTGGTGGGATGGATTTGAAAGAACACAGAGGAAAACCCTAGCTTTTGCCTTACTGCTAGGTTTACTTAAACAGAAGGACTGGATTAACTACAAAGAAGGAAAACATAGAAACCATGTAGTCAAGCGTTACTGAAGTGCACAAGTTCCCGGCTAATTTATGTAATATATTAGCACATCCCTGCTGCTGCTGAAATCAAAGGTTAAGTCAGTACCTGCTACAGTGGCCTTGAAATCGAGTCTTGTATGAGTAGAAGGATAAAGACAGGAGTGTCTTTCATGTTTTAGAGAGGAGGGCCTTGGAGAATGCGTTCTTATGTTGCTTCTTGGAAAAGCTGGGATTCATTGAGACATTGCGGCCATCTTAGGTACCCAAAATAGGGCAGGGAACAGCCTTGCCTCTAGGCACCACAAGCAAAGGATAGCACGTCTTTTCTTTTAAGATACAAAATTTGAAAGTCTAGAGTCGTCTTCTGTGGCTGTAACTTTCGGTACCCAGAGCATGCTTATATTCTTTTAGGGTTTTTTCTTCCAGATTCAGGACCAGAAGTACATCTTCCTAGGCTGGTGAGGAGAGCTGTGGTATCTGCAAAGTGCCGTTGCCCATTTTGCAGTTGCATGTGCTTCTCCAGCTTCAGGCATGAATGGACCCTGTTCTCAGCAAAAGAGAAGAAAATAGAAGGGGCTCTGTGATGAGTTCCCACCTCGAAGTAAGGGGATTTAAAGTTTAAAACAGGTAGATTTAACATATACACTTACACCTTATTTGTCTGTGGAATCCACACCTTATTAGGCAGGAAAATGCTTGAATATCCCTGCTTTGGCATAGATACCTGTCCTGCTGTTCTTTTCGTAATTGTTTACTGCATCAACAGAACTACTTGCATGTTTCAGTTATACCTCGAGTCTGTGGTAATTATATTGGTCATACATCCAAAAATTTTCAGAGAGATTGTTATTTCACAATAGCTTCGTAGCTTGTCAGAGCCCTGATGCTGAAGTGCAAATACAGTTGGTTTTGTATTACTTATAGAGTTTTCATGACTATCGTATCCGCACTGTCCCAGCTGTTTGTAGAAACAGCTTTGTAATATTTCTGTGAAATAGCTAGGATATACATTCCCATTTTATGTCCGGAAAACTAATATGCCTTACTTTCTAGCAAGTTGCTCACAGAATCTGGGCTTGAGTTGTGTGGACAGCACCAGTAGTTCCTCAGTGAGAGGACTGTCCTACCTTTTTCTGCAGTATCCCTCTAGGTAGGATGGAAGCTGGCAGGCTGGAGCCTCCTTTTTATGTATTGATGGAAAGTGGGCTGCATCAATCTGAATATATTTCTGAAACAACTTGTTTCTGGCAGGTTGTTCATTCTAAAAATATATTTATTTCTAATTGCTGAGCAGAATGCTTAATGAATTCTTCCTTCCCAAGAACAATTAATCAAAGAAATGATTTAGGGCTGGCACTTGCTCCCCCAGGGCTCAATGGCTGTGTTCCATTGACTTAAATAGAGCAGATCAAGTCCAGCCCATGCTGGAAAGGATTTATCTAAGCATTTTTTAATACTGCCCATCACTATTTGTCTGTGTGCTCTGGCAGAAATGTACTAGATATATATATATTGGAGGAGTAGCACTGGATGTTATAGTAGATTTACAGTAAGCTGCTGTGTTTTGCAACCAGTGTTGTTCTATTTTGTATAGTTTTTAAAGAGAGGTATTATGCAAACTCCCATTGATCCTAATGTGGATTTGGAATGGCAAGGAAAGAAGGGGCTGCAGTTACAATTTGCTCCGGAAGGCTTTTTCATTAGAACCAGTGGCTGGTGAGGACTGTGTGAATCACTGAGACCCTGCAACATGGATTAGAGCTTCGATAAAGGAGAATCCCTTGGGAATCTCCGCCCAAAGTTGTGCCCTTTCTACAAAAGATTGAAAGTCAGAAAATCACGGTGTGTCCTGGAAAGAGAGGGAGAGATCCATCAACATCCTGCAGGCAAAAGGCAGATGTGTGTTAAGTGAGAGTGCCCAGGTCCCCTAGCACCTGCTTTCTTTACAGGAATATTGTGCCGCATGCTCCATGCCACACAGGAAGATGAAAAGCCAAACTGGCTCCCAGTAGTCTGACATGAGGGAAAGACCTTATATGCCCTGAATGTGGCCACTGAATTTTTTTATGTCGTGTATAATTGGTGTTTCAAAGTATCCTCCTTGGGCGAGTGTTTCTGACAGTAACCCTTCTAGGGGAGGATGTGTTCTACATGTAGTTTCTGAGGTTTTCATTCTCCTATCTCAGAATATGCACCCCAAGTTTTTTCCCCAGTCTCCTGCTGCCCTTAAACATCTGCTGGGTTTCCTCATTTCAGTCAGTTGAATGCAGAACTGTTTGTGGGGACCACAAATAATAGTTTCTCAGGAACTGAAAAGGGCTTTGGAGCACTGTCACTGTAGACTTGTATGTGAGTGAGGCACTCAGGAAATAACTGCCTCTCCTGCCTCAGTTTCCCCAGCTGGTGGTTGAAGAAACTTTATGCTACCGTGAAGTGCTTCGAGGTCAAAAGAAAAAAATCTCTTGTGAGCAACATACTGTTTCAGTACATGCAGTAATTAATTCGACATCCGATGTTTGGAGGGGATAGTGGATTCACGTGGGTGCCTTAGATAAGCATAGGCTTAGCACAGTATGTTTCTTCTGAGACCTAAAATAATTAGAGGCATTTGGACTTTTTTTTTTCCTTAACTGCTGCATTTTTAGAAGGTGATTCATCTCTTGTCTGGGGTCTCAACATACCGGAATAGCCCACAGTCCCAGGAGCATTAGTCTTTTTGAGGATTCCAATCCAGCCTGAATAACTCATTGCAAACAAGAGTCTGATGCTAGCAGCAGGAGAGTTGCAGAGGAAAAATAGTTTCTGCTTTTGAAACTCAGACAACTGACATAATCACTGCCTCGTTATCATTTTAGATGTCTTACTCCCTTCCACCACCATCTTCTCTTTCCCACCAAAAGAGGCTTATGGCTGACACTTCGTGCCGAAGCTTGTCTGAAACAGTGATGCCAGCATTAACATTTCGCACCAGGGCTGAAAGTAATGCTGTATATCAGTGTTTTTCTGTTGATTTTCATAAAGTAATACTGACTGGTGGGAGCTGAAGTTTGGAAACAGTACAGTCATGGTCCTTACACATTGCTCCTTTGGCACAGCCTCCAAAACCTGAAGCCATATTTCTGTTCCCAGAGTAGGGCAGAAAATTTGCACTAGAGTTGCCATCCCTGTTGGCTGGGGTGTTTTTAACAGAGAAACAATACCTGTTAAAGAAGGTGTTTGACTTGGGAGCGTAGGTTGGGAGTGAGCTCTCTTCTCCATGTCGTACCCCTGTGCTGTGTAACCACTAGGTCTGTGGTGAAGTGTCTTTGTCAGGAATGAAAGCTGCGTTGTAGGCAACGTGTTCTGTCACTCTGGATTTCTCTCTCCTCAGTGAGCAGGCAATTTAGGAAGTTTTGAGCCTTTAGAGTAACATAGCTTTGAATATGATCTTTCCAGCAGATTACTGGAAAATCCTAAACTATTTTCTGTTACCTCTTTCTGGCAGCTTTTTGGATCCCATCCTGCCATCAAGCAGGAGAGAAGTGAAACTTTTTTCTCACTGCCCCATCTGGCATATCCAGGGGTCACACGGAGTGGTAGGAATAAGTGTGCACGGGTGCTGAAGTCTGACAGATGCTGTTGCTTATCTCAGACATAAATCCTTATGACTTTAAAAGTTGCAGAGAGAATATGAGAGAGCACGTGTGCCTTATCCTGCCAGCGGAGATGTATCTCACTGGGTAAATTGCTTCATGTAGCTGAACAACAGCTGCATCAGGTTCAGGTTTGATCTATCCTCAGACAGAGGAAGCTCTTCTGTTTTTTGGTCTTTCATCATAAGATAGTGGCCCGCTACTCAGCTGAAGGACATACAGAGTTGTTTCTAAGGCAGCTTAAGCTCAGTGGTGACATGCTGCAGAGATGGCTGTGCTGGTGGTGCCTCATTCAAAGGTTACGGTGGACACCCCAAACCTAGGTCTCTAGGAGCCTCTATGAGAGCTTAAATGCTGTAATACGAGACCTTCTTTTTCAGCCTGCTTTCCACTTGGGGTGATGGGAGTTATGATACCTAATCAGCACCAAGCTGTGGCATAGCAATGCCTTGGAGGAACATTTTTAGCATCTCAAATGGCTAGAAGTCTTTTTATCAGCCTGGCAGATGACTTAGCTATCTGCTGCATGCATTTGTCACCTCTTTGTGGACTACTGTGGAGCGCGAGGGCCTAAATTTGTCAATCCAAAGAAAAACAACAGCTAGCGGAAAGCAGAGCACTGTCCCCTCCGCTGTCCTCAACTTTCTAAACTGTGTTTCCTATCTGGTTATGTGACTGATGTCATCTCTCTGCCCTATTTTTGTGGTTAATTTTAGTTTTTAAAATTTTTAGTAGTGAGGCTGACATCCTGCTGTCATGTAAACTCGTATTATGTCAAGAGACCCACGCCAGTACAAAATAGTTGAGAATCTAGCCTGTCATCCCTGTAACGTACCAAGGAGATAAGTTGGTGGAAGATACCCGTTCCATCAGCTGGTATCATGTGTCCTCTGCCACTCTTGAAGTAGCAGTTACCCTGAACCATTGTACATACATAAGTGTATGCACTGAATCCTGTAAGTGTGAGCTGCTGTTAATACTCTGGCAAGTAAAGGTGAAAGATCAGATTCACAGAAGTAGGCTTTGAAATCTCTACCTGAATGTCTTTGAGAAATAGGAGTCTGGTCACTCTGAAATAAGATACAGTCTCTTTCCTTCATATACTCGGGTGCAAATCAAACCCATGTTGCTGCTTTTGAGACAATTCAGAGCTCCCTAGTGCAGAATCACCTTTCTAACAGACTGCTTGGCCATTTGAATTTGACTGATGCTACGTGTTTGATATGGGCCAGGGTCTGAACTTCATAATGGTGCAACTCTAGACATGTCTTCAGGCCTTCACGTTCCACAACATATTCACGATGACTTGGAAGCTGCAACCCTTATTGATCTATCCATTTGCTGCAACAATAACATATGGCACGTTTCCATGGCAATAGGTCCCCCTAAAGGGACTTCCTTCCTTTCCTCAATTTATTGGTCTTTTTCATTATTAAATCATCACAGATAAACGCACACAGAGAAGGGTGTACATCTGGATAAATGGACAACAAACAAAGAGGAACTTTTCCATATTCATACAAGTGAGGGATTTCAGAAGATCAAACAATGTAGAATTGCCAGGCCCTTAGCGTGTCAGTCTCATACATAATGTATTCTATGAAATCAATACTCATCTAACACCTTGAAAACCTTTGAGATTCAGTGGGGAGGGGGGAAGAAGAGTGGGGAATCAAGAAATATTTATGAATATATAAATGGTGGGATATGAAGAGAGGGTTAAGCTCTCTGGCCTCGACATTCTTCTGGGACTGCAGTTTGGGTTAAATGCTATAAACCGAAGATTGTACTTAATTCTTAAAGTCTGGAAAGATGTGGTGTTGGAGGTTCCTTCTGATGAAGCGTGATGAGACAGCGATGGCATGGACCATGTTTTATGCAGTGATGTGACTCTGTAGGAGGTAATCCCAGACCGGCAGCAGCTGGTGTGCAGTCTGTCTATACATCCCCTCAACAGGGAGCCTGAAATGATCTAACATGCTACCAGTAGTGAGAGGACTCCGTTCAGACAAGTTAGAGCTTAGTTTGCCAGTGATTGCAATGGCCAGGTTTCCGTCTAGAGGGAACTCGTGCTTCTAAAACTTTGGCTGAATTGGTATGATGTTATTTTCCCAATGGTGGCTCTAGCCACTGCTCCAGTGAATTTCCACTGCAGAACAATTTATATCTTTGATCACCTCAGAGGTGCTATCAGACCAACAATAAATTGTCTAGTAGATTCAGTGTGTAAATGTTCTTCCTTTGGGCCATCATAAAGAGAAGGAATAAGCTTTCCTACAGGTGGTGCACACAAAAATTTCACTGCTTTTGCAGCTTGTTAGAGGGGAATTCTCCATAAACTAGTAATAGCTGTGTCCAGACAAGTGAGAAAATATTACAGGTGCTGTTTTTAGTCGGAAATAGGATGTGTGCTCTATTGGCCTCCATACTCCAAATTTGGAGCCGGAACAAATGAAGTCTCTTGTGGCTATCTCCGTTTCAGTCTGTGCATTCACCAAAGGGGGAGATGAAATCTTGTTTATTTTTACCTTTCTGGGAAGATTAGGTTCTAAGTATAGATTTAAGAAATGGTTTAATTTCTTAGGATGGTATCTTCAGGCAGGAAGGCAGTGGATGTTGAGGAGAGCGGTCAATTGACTAGTTCATGCAGAATCTACCATGACTTTTCTTATTCTTGTGACATGTTTATGTTTCAGCATTATTGGAAATGAAGTGCAGGAGTGTATTGTTCCTGTGTGATACGTTATATTTGTGGAGCAAGGACTAGACGTAAGTGTTCAAATACATTTGCATTTATCAAATGGCAGATTGAACATAAAACTCTTGAAGATGCCTATACAGTTTCTGTTAAGCACCCTGCAGGTTTGGATGATAGACATTGATTTTACAGACTGGAGATCCAGAGCTCTCATTATCCCAGGACGCATGCAAGTGAGGCAGCAATGCCGAGGCCTCCATGAACCTCTCTGTCCTGACGTGCCACAGACTGTAGTGAAACAACACCCCACAAAGTTTGCTCGGTCGCCACAAAACTGAGCTTAGTGATGTGTAGGTGACATACACGATATGGGGGAACCTGAGTGAAAGATAGCACTAGTAGTTAGAGAGCTGTTGTCCTAGCCAAGTCACTCAAATTCTATTCTCAGCTTCCCCGAGTGCAAGTTAAATATGCTTACATGAAGGGGTGTCAGCAGCTCTTTGGGATAAGGTTCCATTTTTTTTGGCATGTTTGAACAATACCTTAATGCAGTTTTGGATCATGACTGGTGCACTGCAGTACAAAAATAGTACAAAAGTGCGTAGATTTTCTGAACCAGAAAACCAGGAAACATGATGAAGTTGTTACAACAAAGTCACAGAACATCGGAACTGTCTGCCTGGGCTCATTCACAAAGGCTGTTCTAAACTGACTAGATGGAGGTCATAGAAATGTCTCTTATCTTGGTAAATCTAGTTTCTTCGTGGTTCCTCTAGCAGCTCCCATGTGCTGCGCTGAGTGTCCCAGCTATCCAGAAGAACCTTGGAGGAGAGATTTCCCTGGAGGGCCCAAGCATGTGGCGTGTTCTGCCTCACTGCAGAAGCCAGAAGCTACACGAGGCAAAGGCTTTGCCATCTCTCCTTAGCTAATACTTGATGAAAAAGGCAACTCTCCTGGTAACGAGCTCACGTTGTGTTTTACTGTTTTTGACCATAGCCAGTGGGAAGTGCAAGATCCAAGGCTTTTATAGTCACAGCAATAAAAGCGTGGGCTTGTCTGAGGGGGCTGCCCACTGCCATGCTGTCTGTGTTGCATTCTAGCCATGCTGGCAGCAAGGGCTCTGCCAACAGCTACCAAATGTTGTATTTATTTGGAGCATTGAGCTGTTTTGTAGTTCACACAAACATGTTCATTCTGAGATTACTTTTGACATAAGATCTGCTTTATTAATACTGAATTCTTTCAAATTCTCCTGTAAAAATCTGTCACATAGAATCATAGAATGGTTGGGGATGGAAGGGACTTTTAAAGGTCATCTAGTTCAACTCCCCTGCAGTGAGCAGAGACTTCAACTAGATCAGGTTGCTCATAGCCTCATCCACCTGACCTTGAATGTTTCTTGGGATGGAGCATCTACCGCCTCTCTGGGTCAGTGTTTCACCACTCTAATTGTAAAAAACTTCTTCCTTGTATCTAATATAAATCTCCCTTGACCTGCTGGCCATGCTTCTTTTGATGCAGCCCAGGGTACGGTTGACTTTCTGGGCCAAGAACACGTTGCCGACTCACGTCCAGCTCTTCATCCAGCAGTACCCCCAAGTCCCTCTCCATAGGGCTACTCTCAACCCCTTCAGCCCCTGGCAGGATCCTGCACTCGGACTCATTGAACTTCATGTAGTTCTGAGGTTCACACTTGGCGAGCTTGTCCAGGCCTTGCTGCCTGTCATGCAGGTGCTCATCCCTTTAAGAACCCTGACAGAAGAGTGGGTGTATTGTAGGTACTATCAAAGAACTAATAATTTAAGGTAGCTCATATTGACAGAGTACATTGTAGTTTTGTAAGTTAAGACAGAGGGCATAATTCACAATGCACTATGTTACAATTGGTTAAATGCATCAGTGCCTCAAACATGTTGTTTGCAAATTGTCAAGTATTAGAGCTGGAATAAAAATAACTGTAAGTAATGTGTATATTTATATTTTTACAATGGAAAAAGAACAGAAATTTCCCCTTTGCTGCTGCGGATCAGAGTATGTAACACAAATGGAAACCTCTTCTGAAACTAGGCAACCATATTTACTGGATAGTAGTTCCACCTCTGAACAAGTTGCTTAAGTCTTTACTATCTCATAGTCTATCTATTTGTAATAGAGGATGATAATACCTTATTAATTATGTCCATTGGGATTTAATTAATGTATAGACATTACTTTGAAAAATGCAGACTGTTGATTATTGCTTCATAATGTAGTGTTAGCTTTAAAAGTTCGTGACAGAGAAGCAATAAAAAGCTATCATGCCACCTTGCTGGACTGCAAATGCCACGTTGAAGTATTACATAACCGATAGCTTTCTTAATTTTCCACTCACTAAAATCCATGTAATTATATTTTAAGGTAATAATATGAGTATATGTGTTAAACTTGAAACACAACATGGAATTCTTGGTCTTGTTGGAGGGAATTAGGTGAGCAACTGTGTAGATTGGAGAAAATCTAAGTCAAAGGCTAAATACAGATGTTGGAAAATATTTTACCTCAAGTAAAACTGGTAGTTGAATTCAACAGAAATTTTGTCACAGACAACATGTGAGTTTTAAGAAAACTAGAAGCAAAGTGCCTCAAGGCATACAACTCGTTTGTAGCAGATGCTGTATGGTGAGATATCCCTAATCATACGCCTGCTTATGTAAGTGCTAAAAATTCATCACTAGCTAATAGTGCTTTTGCTCCTGATGGGAAAGTTAACCATGTGCAGAATTGTATCCCATCCTAGTAACTCACTGATGCCCTGTCCTCTCTCATACCCAGCTTGAGGCATCATGATGACTACGGCATCTAAGCTCAAAAGAAAGTTGAATAGTTCACACTACCAGCTGTACAGTGCTCCCAGTCCTGCCTCCGTACTGTCGTCATGAGGACATAGTTGGAACATCTTCCTTCCCCCCTAGGTGCAGGTGGTCCGAATGTAGCCCTTACATCCGGAGTCGACATGGTGGTTATCTCCACGGTTTATTTTCTCTGTCTTTGCACAGCAACAACTGTCAGGGAAGTTGCATTTGGTGCAGATAGGGACAGCCACCGCTGAATGAGAAGCAGCCAGCGCTGCTGAAGTAGGCAGCCAGGGAATTCTAGAGGAGGCTGGGAGACAGCAGAGCTCTTTTCCTCGTGCTATCGTAATGCATGGCTAATTGTCAGTGCTCTCGGGGGTTTTATTCAGGATGGCAGAGGATACATATTATTTGCATAGATTGGTCAGAAGGAATTAGCACTGTTTGTCTTGTTCTTAGTTAGGTCCCCCTAATCATTTCTCATTATATAGCACACAGAATATTTTTTGTAAGTCATTTACTCTTTTTTTTTTTAGCTGGGTGTTCATTTCAAGGAGGTTTATGAGTGCACAGGTATTTGAAGAACTCCCTATAAATAAATGTATTCTTGCAAGTGAATTCTTGGACTCGGTAGCTGGTTAAATGCCCTTTAATGTGTTTAGGAGCAGTGAATCACCACGTTCGTCCTATTATCTATGTGAATAATGCAGAGTTTGTAACCCTCCAGTAGAAATACGCCTACTCATACCTGGGAGAAGTAATACTTCCAAAGTCAAGGAAGCATCTCCCCTTGCTTTTTTTCTTTCTCTCTTCTCTGTGTTGAGGTATCTGTGTGAATGGCTGTTTTCTGGAGTAAACTTTCCTCCCACCCTTGCTGCTCTAGCCACGCTGACAGCTGCTAATGCTCTTTACAAAAGATGATTTCTATTTCTAGCCTGACTAGCAGTGCTGGGAATTAAAGTGCGACCTCTTTACTGTCAGGATAGTTCTGGCTGAGCACAGCAGTGTCTAATTCAAAGTGCAGCCCAGAGTGAGTAAGGGAGTGGCTACTCTGCAGAAAAGAGCAGGTTTTTATCATCTCTTTGAGGGAATAATGTAGCAACTCCTGCACTGGCAAAGCTGAGGGTGGAGATGTTATTTGTATCTCAGTAGATGGCAGTCTGTTTCTTGAGTCTGTGCTCTCAGGCCAGCACTCCTGCCTGGGCCTGGTAGGCCAATTGAATTTGTCTTTGGGTTTGCTTTTAGTAAGATGTGTTCATTAAAAAGCTGTTCTTGTAAGGTTAGGAAAGTTGGCCACGATTTCTGAGCTACATTCCATTGCTGGTAAGAATATCCTGGCTCCCTGGCATTTTCAGTCAGATGCATTTATATTTTTGCTTCCTTTCAGGGTGCTTTCAGGCAGTGCCTCAGTTCAACCCAGAGTTGGCTGCCTTTCAGCAGAAGCTGAAAACACCCAGAAAGCTTTGTTAATTTAGAGGTGACGTTGCTCAAGTCTATTTTCTCTTGACAGCACAAACACTGCAGAACAAGAACAAAAGTTAAGGCTACAAATTTGCCCTACTCAGGGGCAGGTTTTGAATGCCATACTGACTGGGCTGACCTCTGCAGTTCAGTATTTTCTCTCCAATTGGTCACAATCCTTCTTGAGCTCGTGCACTGTAATTGGTTACACTGCATCATTGAATAGTTCTGAAAACCATCAAGATTTATTTAATTAAAAAAATTACACCCAAAGGCAATATTCCTGACTTGCTGTTATGTTATGCACTAGACAGAACAGAAAGATGATCTAACTTTCCAGTCAACAACCACAAGCTAATACCTACAAAGCCTAACTACTATCAAATCAACTGGGTGACACTGACTATGCTTAAAAAGCGTATATTCCTGAAGTGTCTTTGCCACACTGATTCTCGGATGCATTCTGTTACATCTAAATAATATATTAGGAATTAAAAGATTGGAGGTAGCATTGCATGTTAAAATGTGATTTTCAGATCTAAGAAGTGTGCATAGAGTAGCATATAGTATAATAAACAAGTATGCCTTAGCCAGACATCTGGTTTATATAGTGCTGGATGTTCCCTGTGCTGTGAGCTGTGCAGTTGCACTGAGTCAACTATAATAAACCAATACATTCATATTTATTAATTTTTTATGTAGGCTTTTAAAAACAGGAAGAGAAGTGAGAAGAAGACAGGAAATCAGAGGAAGATGTCTGTGAGACGCATCTCTGTTAAACTGTTTTTCAAGCCATATGAATAGTTTCAGATCTGGCTAGACTCAAGAATTAAATTCAGGTCCTAACCCTTTTTTAGCTTCAGACTACTGTGGACTTATCTCATTCTCTTAATTTTGCCATGCGGCTTCTCTATCTGCAAGACAGGAATAATAACTCTATCTGCCTCTCCTGGGTGCAGTGGAGCCAATTTCATCACTGTCAGCTCTGTGGAATCCCTGGGTGAAAGGAACAACAGAAATACAGAAAACATGGGTTATTAATAGCTGGTGCTTGCCCTTACATACATCATATGCACCATTAGTCATTCTGGCCAATAATTTACAGGGAGTGGAAAGATGTTCCTCAGTGTAAATACAAAATGACACATGGATGATATTAGACCTCTGAGGTGTTGTGGTCCCTGAGAGTCTATTCAGCCTAAACCCAGTGATGCTACCCTGAGCAGGTCATACTTTATATGTGGGTAAGATTAAAATGTGCTATGGAATCTTAATAGTTAAATTTTAACTTCTAGGTGCTTTACATTGTAAAGACAGGTGAATTTAAGGTGCTGGAAATCGGTGTACAGACAAAATTCTTGTCAGTTTTCAGAAAGCCTCCTTCATAGAGTCCACAGATTGTCTTCTCCCTGACATCTTGAATACCCTTTTATTAGCAGGGGTGCATCGGATACAGAAGTTTGCCTTCTGCATTTTGTAAGTGATGGCTTTAAAGGTCAGAACTGAAGGGAGCCTGTGACAATCATCTTGAGGCACTAGTACATCCTCGAGGAGACCTGTGGTTTAAGAAGCACATGACAATGAATTTTAGCACTTCATCTTTGCCCGCATTGCAAACCATGATCCTCTGTGGACAGTTCAGCAGTAAGAGCAGACCAAGACTGAAGAGTGTGTGAAGTGTGTTTGAAGATCTTAGAACTGGAATAGCCAGAAATGCTGTAAATCAGGATGCAGGACGGCTGACCATGGTATGCCCATGCTTCACTATAGATATTGAAATCACTGGCCAGCTTAAAAATAAGTCACTTACCTTTACATCTTTGTGTGTCTGACCACGTCTATCTCATGCCATTAATTTGAAACTTGGGAAAAATTATTTTCCTTGTGCATATCTCCTTCTGTATCCCCTAAGGCAAATTAAAGATGGCTGCGAGGTAATTTATTTTCAGTAATAATATACACACTGCTTCCAGACTTCCTGCTATTGTGCGATTATCTAGATTAATTGACTAGGAAAGCTGCAGCATCATCTCAGGCCCTTAATAAGAAAGACCGCAACATGGATTTATACAGTATTAATGCAGATCACTGTGTGACACGGCCTTGCTCTTAGAAGCGTATGGACAAATCTTTTTGCTGAGTGTCTTCCAGCATCAACTGTACCTTTATACTAAGTGAAGGATTGCATGCTACCTTGCCTGCAGGGGCATGGCACCCTGAGAGCAAGAAAGGGATAGTCGATGGCATTTTCAGAAACGTTAGTGGCTAACTTTGCTCATGCTGAAGTCAGTTCCTGTCAGCCTCTGCTGAATGTTTCTGAGAATTGCTGTTTGTGACCCTGGCTGTACATGTCAAATGGCTGGAATATTAAATATGCTTTTAGGTGCTTTAAAATGTTAAGTTCTTAACAAGGAGTGAGAATCTATACAGAAGAGGCTTTTAAGGCATATTCTGCCTTTTTTGTTTTCATTAACAAATTGGTGTAGTTACCTCATTATAGTGGTACTGTTATGCAGCAGCTCAATCTGGTCCAAGGCCCAGGCTTAAGCTGAACAACTCTTACCAAAGCTAGATTTTGAAGATCTTTGAGGCAAATCTATTTCTCCTAAAACATTTCAGTGATTTTGACTGTAAACTTTCAGACAAGAGAAGCAGCATGTGTGTGTCGTTCTTCAGCAAGCCCAAGTTTCCCTTATTACATCATTGTATAATACAGAGTCACTGTTGACTTCATTGCTATTAAGATGATTTGTTTGAAGGAAGGCTCAATTCTCTCCTTTGTGGTAACTTGCTCTCGCCTTTTTTATGGTCTGGGAAGTTAGGCTTGTTTGGTACCCGAGAGATTAATGATACTATAAACACCACGCTAATTTGTGTGACTGACCGGAAGAGCCACTGCATCTTTTCAAGTATTGCATCCCCAAACAAATAAATAGGAAACTCTATTCAGACTGTGTGTGCCTTCAAAACCACTGAAGTGGAGATAAGCTTCTTGGAGACTGTGTTTCATGGAACAGTAGTTAAATGTTGTCGTTGCTTACTTTAGAAATAAAATAGGTATTTCCAGGCATGTGACTCTGAGGTTTATCAATCATTTCTGTACAGTACAGGAGTCTATAATGTGTGGGCTAAGCTCCTAAAGTCCTAGCTCAGTGTGAGCTTAGCTCAGCAAGAAATCTAAACTGAACACTGCAGATTACAGCACAGTCTTCAGTTCCATCCTCATCCCAGTGCTGTCATAGCTAGCTACTTCTAAAGAAGGATCAGGCCCAAATAGCTTTGTTGACGTACGAACTCTGGGGCCTTCCAAATACTTATTCTCTCTCTCTTTACCTAACAGTTGCTGTAGTAACTACAACTATGTTGGTCTCTTCTTGGGTGGCCCTGACGACCCAATCAGAGTTTTCCAAGTGGTATGTCCAGCTGTGTACCCACTTCCTCTTGGAACCCTCTAAGCCAGAAGCTGAATGTTCCTGTGATATTAAGCACTTAATTAGCAGTTTATGCACTCTGAGTTGAGCAGGCAGGCTAGCAGAGCATAGGCAGTGAATGACACGGGGAATGTGTATAGAGCGTAAGTTCTGTTGACCTGAGCTCTCTGATCTCCTGCGCTATAGCCGATCTCACATGTCTCTCTCTTGCTGTCCAGGTTTTACTGGGATTTGACCATGCTGCTTCTGATGGTAGGGAACCTGATCATCATCCCTGTGGGCATCACATTCTTCAAGGATGAAAACACTACCCCGTGGATTGTCTTCAATGTGGTTTCAGACACATTCTTCCTCATCGACCTTGTCCTCAACTTCCGAACAGGCATTGTGGTGGAGGACAACACAGAGATCATCCTGGACCCGCAGAGGATCAAGATGAAGTACCTGAAGAGCTGGTTTGTGGTGGATTTTATCTCCTCCATCCCTGTGGACTACATCTTCCTGATTGTTGAAACCCGCATTGATTCTGAGGTGTACAAGACGGCCCGGGCATTGCGCATTGTGCGCTTCACTAAGATCCTCAGCCTCCTGCGGCTGCTGCGGCTCTCCCGGCTCATCCGTTATATTCATCAGTGGGAGGAGGTGAGCAGAGGCCGTGATGCGCTTGCATACTAAATCTTTTCTCCACTTATGCTGATATTACACAAAAGTGCTTTCTCTGGAATACCCATTCTTCTATTTTATCCTAGTGTGAATGGTTAAGAATAGTGTCTTGAGTCTAATGCTTTGCTTTTAGTAGGTTCCCAAGAGGGCCTTCAGCATATTGCTACTTAGTCACTTGAAACTGTGCTATCTGCTTCACGATCATAATATATATAATCTGTGGAGGTGATGTGTGGGCTGGGAGGAGAGGAAGTACAGGTGGTCTGCCAGCGGGAAGCGTGTACTTAGAGAACTGCCTGTGAGGGGGGCAGCTAGCCGGGCAGTGGGGTCTTCCCCCCGCAGAGCCTCAGAAGGTCCAGAAGCAGCTGAGAAGAAAGGTCTGAGGATAGCTGCTTTGCAGAACCTGTGGCATTTGTTTACCCAAGCATCTTATTTTGCATGCTTCTCTCTCAAATAAATGTCTTGGTGATGTATTTATAGCCTTTTTGCTTTCTAAATTCTGACACTATGCTAAGGGGAAGAGGAAAGCAGACAAATAGGGTCTCTTTAAAGACATAAAGGTCTAGGGAAAAGCAAGATCCCCACAACCCCAGGGCTCTGTACTGTTCCCAGGGGAGTTCCAACAACAGGGTGAGTTGTTAGACATAATGGGAGTGAAGCCACATTCTTACAAGTAGCTTAAAAATTAGTTATTTTTTCCTGTCTCCATGCTCTCCAAAGCAGAGAGAAAGCTCCCTGCAGCTTTCTCCACATGTCAGGAGTGTATTTTCAGGACAAGGAAAGCTGGTTAAGGCAATTTCATCTTCTTCCCTGTACTTTCTCTTCTGCTTTGGAGCAGAGCCTGATGCAGAACCTGATCTAATGCAAAGTGTGCTCCTGGGAATGTGAAGGGAAAGCAGCCATGCAAGTCTTGACTAGATTGCACCAAGCTGTCAGAACACTCTTTTGTGGTAGAGCAGTTTCCTCCTCCCAGCATCATGGACTCAGAGGGAGAGCACTGGTGCACACTTTACAGATTTCAGGCTTCATCTTTGTGGTATTAAAGTTTGCAAACGCTTCACTTAGAGCAGAGCCTAATGCCTTGTTAAAGTTTGGGATGATGTGCAAGATGCTGTACCGATGTATAAGGAAAGATGGCTACAGCCCTAAACAATTCACTAGTAGGGGAATTTGTTTCATAGCATGGGCAGGCAGGAAGTGCATAGAGATATGGAGAGAAATAAAACAAAAGTGTCCTTCCTGGTGTGACTCAGTAAGTCAGAGACTGAGCAGAGCTAATAAATATCTCCAGATCTGTTGTCTTGTCCCTTGGTTACATTGCTTCCCTGTCCTCTAACCTGAGAACGCTCAGGAAAGACGGGGTGGTGGCTTAGGCTGTTGTTACTTCATACAGATGTACAGGTAGCCGCAGCAGTGCAGAGCTCTGTGGTTTTTTGTCTCTGCTCCTTGACTTCCTTTGCTTGAGATGGCTGAAGAGGATTTCAGTATGTTTGCTGTTGAGCAAACTGAATTTGTTTTTAAATGTAATGAGATGAAAGCAAATCATCGCCCTTCCCCTTCCTTGCTTCTCAGTTTCACTGAGCAGCCATTTCTAGTTTCAGTCTTGTAATACAAATCAGTGCAGCATTGTTCCCTTCTGCTGGCTGTCACGGGTACGGGGAGACAGCACAGCCAGGTGCTCTCTGGACCCCCCCTGAAGAACAGATTCCCTGGAGCGATGCAGTGCTGCAAGTGGAAGGGACAGATGGTGCTGGATTGCAGTTTGAGACTGCAATGCAGACTCTGTTATGCATTGCAGAGCCCAGCAGAGCAAACATGATAGTCTTTTTTTCAAACAGAGCTTGACCCAAGCAGCAGTTTCCCAGAGAGTGTGATACTAGGAAGTTTTCCACCTTCTCAAATGGGGGAGGGAAGCAGAGGAAGGATGATGCCTTGTCATTGGTGCAGTGCATGCTACAAAGCAGCAAGGAGACAGGGAAGAGAAGTGCTGCTTCATCTTTGCATGGAAGTAAACAGTTGCGCTCCCTGGAACCACACAGACAGTTCCTTCCTTTTACTTTGAAGTGCCTACAGATGATCCATCTCTGACAGTTCATGTTAATCTTTCCTCACTGCACAGATCAGCAGTGGAAGTGTTAATTCCTGTGGGATGGCGCAGTATTGGTCTCAACTTACTGGGGTGTACACGAGGGGTGAGTTGCTATGCAGACTTCAAGAAGGAGGAGGACTGTTGGGAGAGAAGGTTGCTGAAGACTTCTCTTTTGCTCCCCCACACTATTCCACTCTACATACCTTCTGCTAGCTAGTAACCCTCTTAGGCTCTTTGTATATGGCTAGATAAGCTAAAAAGACTTGTGACTAGGGCATGCTGGTCCGCTGGAGAAGTGTGTGCGAACTGCAGGAACGCCCGCGGGGCAGCCTGAGGGAGAGTTAATAGGGGTGGATGGACTAGTCGGAGAGGGAGCATGCTGCCTTGTGTCTGGATAGAGCATCCCCACTCAAGTGTATTGAGCTTGTGCAGTGACTTTTGATGAAGCAATTGCTGTTGCTTTGCTTATAACTGAGACTCTGGGTCCTGCATGACGGGGAGAAGAGGATCCAGTACACAGAGAGATGTTAATCTTCTTATTGTTCCTCCTAGACGAACATTACATCTGTGCATTAGTGTAACGCTGCGTGAGACCAGGGATAAATGGTCACTTCTTGAGTTCACAGTGAGCCTCTCTGTTTCTTTCCCTGCAATTGTCCATGCTCTGCATGAATTTATCACTCACCCTGCAGTGAGGAGAGAGCAGCCTTCTCTAAGGCTGCAGTGCTGTAAAACAGCCAGCCACTCATCAGTTCCAAATCAATGCGAGTCATGAGTCTGTGGGCTCAAGAGCCAGTGGTTTGAAGTGCCTGCACCGTTCTGGCTTAGCAGCGGACTACTCTGACATCCACCCCCAGATCTGAAACAAATGCTTTGGAGACTACAGCTGGGCAAACAACTTAAAGAAAAAAAGAAAAGTAAAAAAGAAGAAAAACAATCTTAGGCACTCATGTTCACTGGAATACGAAAATAAACCTAATTCCAAATGTGGCAGTTTCATTTGCATGATCCATTTTGCATGAGGGGCCCAATGAATGAATTTACCAGTAGGGCAGAATATAAATAAAGTCTTTTTGAAGTGTCTGCCATATCTACCCTGCAGTAGGAAGCTTGATTGCAATGTAGAAAGGTATGCACTGGCTAGAGCCTAGCTTGCCTGAGTATCATGTTATAAACTTCAAAGTCTGGTAGTTACCAAGTCCATAAGCAGAGATCCGGGAAGGCTGGCATGTTCTGTGTCTGGAGCCATACTGCTAGGGTTAGAAAAACCGTGGGTACTCCAGTGATGCCTTGTTCATACCCAGCTCTCGTCATCTCGACCTTTGAACTGTTCCAACAGCTCTTCAGGGTAGCTGGGTGGGTCAGTGGTTCTTGGCCATGTGAACATGGAAGCACATTGTCGCTCACAGGGTCAGGGAGTTGGGCCTTCGTGCTGTTGTCTCCGAGAAACTGTTCAAAGAAAGCAGACTCTGAACATTAACGTCCTACATACCGTATCCCAAGGTCACCCAGCAGAAAGAATAAAAGCAAAATAATACCGTGTAACCCATATACTCAATCAGAATGAACCGGTGCAGTTCAGGTTGTGAATGTTAAACAAAAAAAGCTCTTTACGTTTTCATAGGCAAAAATGATTGAATTTTGTTTTCCCAAGAGCAATTTACTGAACTTTCCCCATTTTATGCATCTTTCCCCGTGTTTTTTTGCCAAGATGCAGTAACCTATATTTAAGATCAAACTATTTTGACTTAACAAGGAACATTTATTGGGACAACAGTAAAATCCTTCTCCTGTAGATTGATTTCCAAATAGCAATAGGCTAAGACTGCCAAAATATCTTTATTTCAGAATCTATGTGAGGGTTTATGATGGGAAGGAAAGGAGCTAGCTGGTTTTGATATATGTCACAATGATAAGAATATTATGAGAGGATTTTTTTCAGATTTTTGCCAGAAAAAAATTATAGTCTTCAATTTTTGCAGCTGAAAGCCAATGAAAAGGACAATCTGGTGGTTTTCGAACTATTACATCAATGAAAACTTGAAAACTTTCCTGAATGCTGTGCTTTTCTTCCCTTGAGTTTCAATATTACATAGAAGTTTTAGAATGGAGAGAATGCGTCTTCTCGAGTCTGTTATTGGGCACAGATTACATCATCTGAAAGGTGACATCACTTCTGAGAAGATTCAGAGATACTCAGAAAATTGATTCAAAGGCTAGAGGGCCTATGTGGAAGGACTAGGAGAGAGCTTCCAAAGACTATGAGAATGTGGCTTCCAATTGATTTTCATTTTGATTTGAACAGCTAATTCCCTTAGTTTCTTCTGACCTATTTGTAGCCTTCCTTAAATTAAATTAAAATAATGTGGCTAGTGGCCTGAGGGAGGTGATGTTAGGCCAAATCCATAACTGGATCCTAAGAGGGAGGAGCTCGTGAGCACAGCAGGGTCCCATTCCATAAGCAGTTCAAAATAGCTTAGTAGATTATTTTATCGATATGATTTGCAATTCTGCCGTGTTAAATAGCAAGGCAGACCCGTGAGAATAGCTCATTAAAACTTCTGGCCACCCTTGAGTAAAATCAGGCTCAGCAAACACTGGTAATGTGTCAGGGAGAGGGAGAATGGGCTGAGCTTCTTCCTAAATTTGCATTACCTCATTTCTGAAGGCAGCAGGATCAAGCATTTGTCTTTCATGTCATTACAGGAGCTTCTTAGAACCATAATGCAAGTTACAGCAATTTTTGTTCTCACTGCACAAAGTTACCCAAATCCCAAGCATCTTTTCCTTTTAGAGAAGATGCTGCTGCACTGAAATCAATGACAAAAAACTTGTTGACATATTAGAAGGCGATTGTTCAAGATTTTAGCATAGCCTTTTGCCTTGAACTGTTTTCGCTTGTGCAGCACAACATCCTTGTGAAGGGAGGATGGGCACGGGAAGGAAACCGATGTTCTCCATTCCTGTACAGACACTGTGATTTGCCTCACTTGCCCATGGGCAACTAGTGATCCATCCCCTGCCCTGTGCTATGCTATATCTCAGGAGAAAGCAGCCTTAAAAAAGTTTTTTATTTGGCAGAGTTTGTCTTTAGCAGGAAGTTCTACTGCTGTAATGCAAATTAAGCTTCCCACCTGGGCAATGGGAATACAGTTTCAAAGATAATATAATAAAAAATAGGTTATAATGAATTATAAGGAGCCAGGCAAATATTTGTATAGCTGTGCAGCTATAGAGGTTCCATAAAAAGGAAAAAAGCCTTTTCTTTTTTTTACAGTCACCTTCTGGCAGTGCTTAATGTGTCTTCTGTCAACAGGACGGTATGACAGAGGGAATAGATTGCTTGAGGGGTTGGCATTAGGACGCAGAGCCATTTGTCTCTAGGTCAGTAGTTCAGATCCAGTTTTTAGCAAGTGAAAGTCATTTGCTGTCTCACGGGTGTTTTTTTCTGATCTGTTCTTAGCAGACAGGTGCTTGTGTGACAAAATTATCTGAGGGACTGGCACTGGTAAGCCTCAGGCTCCCTGTAGCAGCAGCAATGGGGTTAAATTCCCCACATCTGAAGTGAAATCCCCACTGACCAGGCTGTAAGGCATGTTAACAGGAGGTTCTTGCCAGCACTCAACCACTGGTTCTCTGTGTCACAAGGGCCATTGGTCTGGGCTTTTACACCGGGATGGAATTGTAACGGTTTTCAAAAGAGACAGGCTGATCTCCTAATGATCTCTAATCACTGTGATAGCTGGTTGCTGCTCCAGCTTTTCATTTTCCTCTTCCCTCAGTCTCCTCCTAGCCTACCCCTTACATGTGCCTTCACTGGATGCTGTGCTAAGTGTGCTTTTCTCTTGGGGAGCTCACGTCTCTCTATTTCTCTGCCAGCACCAGCTGCCTGCAGCTCAATGCCCATATCTTGCCAGCTGCCTGTCATTTTTCTTCAGGCCATTGTTTTTGGAGGTGGGGGGTTGTTCTGGCAGGCTTTATTATTGCTGTTGTATTACAATAACAGAGGGTCCTCAAAGGAGAAGTACTGGAGTCTGGTGTGAGGATTCCTCCTGCAATCAGTGCCATTTTCTAAGATTTAATACCCCGGAGGCTATGCACTTTATGGATGGGGCATGTTCCAGCTGTCGCGATGTAGGGACCCTGGGCCCTCAGTGTATGGACATAGCCTGCCCCATTGCTGTCATATAGGTGACGTATGAGGTGTTGTGACCTGTAACATGAAGAGGGGTCTTGACGACCCCATACTCTGACTGCAAAGTTTAAGGAAAACTTTGGGAGCTTTCTGACTCACAGAAAAACCCGATGAGCTCAAGAACCAACAAGGGCAGTGCCCAGTTCCTTTAGGTGACACCTCAGTGGAGCTGTGCCCCATAGAAAAAGCACTGTGAAGGCCAACCTGAAAGGGCTGTACCCTCCTTGGAGTTCAAATCAAGCCCCTCAGGTACTGCATGTGCCCTAAGCAGCCTGTGCAGTGCTCTGCATAGCCTTGGGTTGGTGTATTGTATGGTGTATGTGTGATCTACATGTACGTATACATACATAGAGCTGATGTTAGGGAGAGCTGACACAGGTTTTGAAGCGATTCAGAGGGAGATTCCTGCTACCATTTGGGTTTCTGACCCATTGCCAAAGCTGTTTTTTGTCTTTTAGGAGTATGGGAATCATGCTCTGCCAAACTAACCCTATACTTCAAGGCCAGTGTGTCTAAGGCATATTAGCCTTGGCAAGCAGTAGCAAATTAATTGCTCCTCTCATTGAAGCTTCTTCTAGGAAGGCACTATTGATTGCATTCATATCAAGTGAAAAACTTTAATGAGGTAGCTGAAGAGAACAGCATTTTCTCACCGTGCTTTTTGCATTTAGCAAGACAGGGTTGGAAAGGAACGTGCCGAATCTGTAAGGCGTGTGAATGAAGCAGGAGCTTGGCCCAAATAGGACCACAGAGAAAAAAAAAATCAAGTTGATTAGTGAGGGAGGAAGAAAAGGAGATTTCTGGAGCATGGCAGCATGGAGTTGATTTTGACAAAGAGAGATTGAAGTCAGTTATTTCATCTTCCCGTAGAGCATCCTCATGTGCTCTGAGCCAGTCACTGGGCTAGGGGCACTGGCAGATGGAGACCTGAACAGCTGCTTCTGCTGGAGTTGGAGTGCAAGGGAGAGCCAGTCTCTGCTAGCAGGAAGAGAAAAATACCCCACTTGCTCGCCTAATTGAGGATTTAGATTCTGGAAAAGAAGCTATGTCTGAACAGCTCCTCAGACATGTGTGGTTTCTTCTGTCTGGTTTGCTTTGCTTGTCTTCCCCCTCAAAGCTAGTGGATACTCTGAGGTACCATTGGACAGCAGAGCAATCCACGGTGGTGGGTACCTACCTAGCCCATTTAATTCTAGTAAGTGCATAGGGCTAGTGGGAGACAACAACCAATTATCGATACAGATGATCACAGACACAACACCCTCTGGCAAGTGCTGTTGCGTTGTTGAGCTCAAGGCAGAGCAGAAGCCTGAATCCTTCTCCCAAAGCTCACTAGGTGTAGTCACCTCGCTCACGAAGTGCAGTGTTCAGACCTCGGGCTCCAGCACCACCCCTAGAGAATACTGTGAGCTGAAGAATTTATATACATTGCCATGCAAACAAGATAGCTGAATGCAAGCTGTTCCCTTTCGGAGGGGGACAGGGCAACGTCAGCCATGTGGAAAAGTCAGGACCTATCCTGCCCACAGGGCTGCACGAGGGCTGGGCTGGCTGGAAGGGCCTGGTGCAAGAAGGAATGCTCTTCCATAGGGCAGCAAAACCTGAGGCCAAGCTTTGATTCTGAGCAATTCTCACCCACTCTAGAGGTAAAGTTGCCAGCCACAGTGCAAGACTTCCTGCGGCACTCTGTGCCTGGGGAGCCAGAGCTGGAAAGTCTCAGCCCTGAGAACATGTTTGGTTTTCACCTTCTTCTCTTCTTGCCAGAATCTGCTAATATAATGCAAACCAGCCTTATGTTCCTCACTAATTTGGGGTGAAAGGAGGAAGTCTTTCTCGGGAAGGACAGGCTTTAGTCCTAGGCAAGGCACAGAGAGGTGTGAAGGTTTAATGGGCGAGAGCCTTATTGATGAAGTTATTTTCTGAGCACCACTGTGAAAAGAGCTGTTTCAAAGACAGTTTCAGGACATGCAATTATCCAGTTTGCCAGCTTAATGCATTCAACTTAACCTCATTTTATAAAGCAGAAATCAATGTGGTAACTTTTTCAGAGCCGGGAGATGACATTTTATTCTTGCTTTTCTCATAAGGATGCATATTTTTAAGCTTTCTCTTCTACTTTAACTCCTCCCTCTCCCAGTTTCATTTAAGCAGAAATACCCAAGGGCTAGAGGAGAGGATGAGGCAATTTCCGCATTCCCAGAGTCATATTAGAGTGCAGAATATTTTTGAAATCTCTTTGCAATATATGGCAAAATTTTCCTTCTCGCGTACTGCATCCGATTTTGGGCCCTTCACTACAAGAGGGACATTGAGGTACTGGAGAGGGTACAGAGGCAACCAAGCTGGCAAAGGATTTGGAGCGTGTGTCATACAAGGAACAGCTGAGGGATCTGGGGCTGTTTAGCCTGGAGAAGAGGAGACTGAAGGGAGACTTTATTGCTCTCTACAACTCCCTGACAGGAGGCTGTAGCGAGGTGGGGGTTGATCTGTTCTCCCTAGTGGCGAGTGACAGGACAAGAGGAAATGGCCTTAAGTTGCACCAGGGGAGGTTTGGGTTGGATATTAGGAAGAATTTATTTACTGAAAGGGTTGTCAGGCATCGGAACAGGCTGCCCAGGGAGGTGATTGAGTCACCATCCCTGGAGGCTTTTAAGAGACGGGTGGATGTTGTGTTGAGGGACGTGTTTTGGTGGTGTTGATAGGGCTCAGACAACGGTTGGACTTGATGATCTTGAAGGTCTCTTCCAACTGAAACTGTTCTATGAGTCTATTCTATGATTCTTGGAAAAGGACTTGGCAGTATATCTATGACTTCAGTACAAGAACCTTTTTATTAATTTCATTCAAGGAACACTCCACTAGGGAAGAATTCAAAAGTGGTGGTGGTAATCTTCACCCTGTTTTTATTCCAAGGAACAGGTGTCCATTGTTCTCTGCTCTTCCAGCATCTGTCACCTTCTCTGCTTCCATGTGGTCAGGGATTCCCTCTCTTCCGTTTTCTCCCCTTCCGAAGCAAGAAGTCCAGCACCTGTGAGTTGGATAATGCCTGTTCAGAAGTTCTCAACAAAAATGTGCCATACAATCGAAAGGAATGGGATAATTGCCCCGCTTTTCATTAATATGCCTCCTCTCACACCCCTGGCATTTCTTGAAGTGTTTTAGTCTAGTGACACAGGCAAAATCCTTGGAGACTAAAGGTAAAACTTAACACCAAAAATCTTGAGCCCAAGCTTGCTGTGCTGCCGCCTCACCCATCATGATTCTCCTATGCTGAAGAAAGTAAAAGTACTTCACTACTTTGATTCTTTCAGGTAAATGTGAGTTATACTGCTCCACATGTTAAGTGCCCAGTGACTGGGTTTTTTACCATCGGGAGTTGGAAAGAACATTCCATTGAGGCCCCTTGTTTCAGGCTTTTCCTAGTGGATCGTTGGCACAACAGTCCCAAAGAACAGAACAGCCCTGAGCAAAAGGGGACTTTGGCTTTTTAATCTACAGAGAATGCTCTTTTCTCTGACAGTGTGAAATGGCAGTGGTGGCCCTATATACCTTGGCACAGCCACGTAGTGGGCAGCGACCTGCTGAGCTGCTGGTGGTTTTCTCTTTGCCATTTGCTCATCTGCTGTTTATGAGGGAGAAGCTAGAAATCAGGGAGGGCCTCATAATGGGAAATATTCTGCCTTTCGTGACAGCTGGAAAAAGAAAGTGAGAGATGTGATCTGAAAACAGAAACAACAGAATAATTCTTCTAGCTTCCTTCTGGGCTTAGGATAAGCCACATGCCTATGGTCCCACAGTGTTCCTTTCTATCAAATGAAAATAATAATGTAGTCACCTCACAGATCTTAAACAGCTGTAGTTCATTCATGCTCCTGAGGTGCCGTTAGGCTTGGGATCTGCTCTGACATAAACCCTGAGCAATCCCACTCAAATACAACATAAACATATACTTCTCTGCTCAGTACCCTTTGGCAGGTCCTGTCCCCAGGCTTGGGGGGACATTGTTCCATGCTTCCCTAGAAACAAAGCCCTAACTCATTGTGGGATGTATGTATCCATCTTAGGCCGCCCTACTGTCTCGTGTGGCTTTGCAAAAGACACTCTGCAAAACACTGCCTGGTGCCGGGGTGAGCAGAGAGCTGTACCCTAGTGAGCCACTGGGAGTCTGCCCTCACACAGGATCACTCCCAGGTGGTGGAGCTTGTGGAGGGTGAACTTTGAGAGAACCTCTCTCTGTGCTGCCAGCGACAAGCACTCAAACAAGCAGCAGCAGTGCTTTCTTGTAAACACTGTGAAGAAACTGTGAGGATAATGTCCCTTAAAGCAGCTGATAGGCCTGCTCTTCCTCAAGTCCCTGGAGGGGGCGGAGAGCAGTTAAGACGCAGCAGCTGTGTTTTGGGTTTTTTTCATTTATTTTTTCTTTTTCTTTTTTTTTTTTCCATCCAGCAAACTGCCAGGTGTTAATTCCTCTTGATTTGCCATGTCTCAGTGAAGCCCAGTTTGGAGAGGCTGTCCCTCGAATAGGGTTGATTAGACTCCTCTCTGGTATGCATCACCCAAACATCCACTAATTCCACTTTATCCCAGCAGTGCATCTGCCTTTTCTGATGCATATAAGAATTAACCTGGAATTAGCTACAAACTTGGTACAGCCTAAGTCTGGAGACTTCTGTCAGGGCCCAGCAGTGATCAGCAATGAAAGGTCCTGAAACAGATAAATAATTCTCAGTCATCCTCTCATCACCACCACCCGAAACTGGTCCTGCCTACTGGGCCCAGCTCTAATTGGTTTCTGCAGGTAGCAGGGTGCACTTAGGGGAGATGAGACATATCAGCATGACCATGTCTCTGAGAAAGTTCCTCCCTTTCAGTGCTAGAAGAACATCTGTCTGAATTCACCACACCTGGAAATCTTCTGTGAAAAATGTGAGTGGTTGGTCAGGGGACCTGTGCCTCTAATATGCTGGGAAGTTGTTACAGCACATTACAGAGACCGGAAATGCTTGGGAGCAGCCCTGGCAAATGGTTTGGGTGGGAGAGCCTTACCAATGCATTTACCTGCCCCAGGGATATCTGAAGAGAGCATCTAGAGAAAGCCTAGCACTTCCTCAGTTTCCCTCTGTCTCTGTCCCTGCCTTGTGCTAGAGCATCCATGGGAGATGCAAAGTTTAGCCACTGATGAGTCATGTGCCATGATCACCTTCCTCTATTTCCATATTACTCTTCCATGCGTACAAAGGCTAAAAAGGGCTGTCGTTTGCATGCAGGTGGAAAGAGGAAAAAAATGCGTGTGATTCAGGTTGGTTGTGCCTTCTCCATTGAGCTCTTCCTCCTCCGCACGGGCCTGGCCTGTATGTGAGCCTTGCTCCTCTGCACTCTGAGCACTTCTTCAAAGGTCTGTTCCCTGCCAGGATGCGCAGACATCCTACCAGCTGCCTTTTTCAGTTGATAAATTACCTCAAGCTTGTAGGTATGAGGAAGGGCACATAAGAACTTTTCCCTTTAGCTCTCTTCACTCCAGACTTGAAAGAGATGTTTGTATTTTGTCTTGTGCAAAAGGCAGACCCAGTGCAACTCTGGAATGTGAAAGAAATACTGAAGAAGGCTGGTAGGGCGGGAGGAAAGCAAAAAGAAGATGAGGACTTGGGTGCAGTGAGACAGTAGAAACGAGAGACGGGGAAGGGCTGCTGCATCATCTAGTCTGTCCTGTCACAGAATTGTCTGTTTGATCTTCAAGGGCTGTTGACAGATAAGTTTTAAATGTGTCACGCGACAATACCTTCTCACTTTTTTTTGAGATGTTCATCTTGCAGCATTGTCTTCTATACTGTGAAGAGCCTACAAGAAAGCTGATGAAGGGCTTTTTAGGATGTCCGGTAGCGATAGGACTAGAGGGAATGGATTGAAGCTAGCGATGGGTCGGTTCAGACTGGATGTTAGGAAGTTCTTCACCATGAGAGTGGTGAGACCCTGGCACAGGTTGCCCAGAGAGGGGGCCGAAGGCCCATCCCTGGAAGTTCTTAAGGCCAGGCTGGATGGGGCTGTGGGCAACACGGTCTAGTGGGATGTCCCCGCCCATGCCGGAGGGGTTGCGACTAGATGATCTTTAAGGTCCCTTCCAACCCGGACAATTCTATGATTTTATGATTACTTAGCAATGCAGTAGATTGTTGTGCTTAGCCAGGGTCTGACCCTGCTTTGGCCCACAAAGAACGGGTTGGGCAGAAAGGGGGGAGCTGGTCCTTGGTGGTGTCAGAGGAAGAGATAGGCTCCTCCAGCATGGAAAACAAAAGGAAAGTCATATCCACTGTGAGTGAGAGGGGTCAGCATGTAGCAGTGAGCAGATTGCGGCTCCATCCTCCTTTGCTGCCTTAAACAGTACATCCCTTGAGTGGGTAGAGTGCAGCTATGCTTCAGGGGAGCTTGAGGAATACTTCCTGGAACTTCCCTCATGAGCCATGGCAATAACATTGCTTGTGGTGAGATATAAGAAGATACAAGAACACGATGATGATGCTTCTCATATACAGATTTTTTTACCCCTCTCCTTGCCCTCTTCAAGGTCATTTTAGCAGCCCACTTCAGCAACATGGAAAAAAAACCACTTCATGTCTCACTGTGAATGCTGGGAATGCAAATGATGAGGTCTAGAGCCAGGTTGGAACATGTTTCTTTGGCCTTTACCCTCTTCCTCCTCCCCCCTTCCTGAGACACAGCATGCTGCAAACTCCTACAGGAGATGGTTCCTTTAAAAGGAACCTTATCGCAAAGCACTCTCCCCTTATCTGTAGCCTTCAGATGTGGATGTGCTGCACAGAGTGCTGACTGGGGACCTGCAGCAGCTGGCAGCAGCTTTCCATCTGCTGCTGAAAAAAGGAAGCTCTCTGGATTTCCCTCCCAGCCTGTCTGCAGCAGTGCATCTGCTACACCAGCCATGCACTGTCATGGGAGGGGCATCCCTCCTCTTTTGACAGATTCACCAGCACTGCAGAAAAGTGCATGCGTATCTCTGCTGACTTTAATATAGTCTAGCTATCAACAGCATCATGGAAGGGGAACCTTACATGTCAAAGCAGGATTATACCCCCACTGAATATACCCATGGGCCTTGCTGACATAGGCCCCCTGGAGGCTTGTCTTGTTTCATCTTCCCTTCCCCTGCTCTGCGTTCAAGCAAACTTGCTACTGTGGGCTACAAGTGCAGTGTGGCTAGCTCCTGAGGGTGAAAGCATTGGGATTGCTCTGCCATTTCCTTCCCTGATAAGGGCCAAGCAGCAGCATGTGGAGGAGAAGCAGCCTCAGAGCCCAGCATTTGACCCTGATCGGCTAACGGGAGTGAGGGGAGGGAGAAAAGCCAGTGCTACAATCAAGTAATTTGAGGGAAGCAGTGCCTGTTTTGATTAGCTAGCGATTTTTCTGGTCCTTTGGAGGAAAAGTTGCCTGTATGTGTTCCCTCCATCCTGGGGGAGATGTGAACTTGTAGGATATCACTCCAAAACTTCCTGTACTGTTTTGGAAATGTGGAGAAACTATGCTGTGGAGACATCTTTCAAACAGAAGAGGGGAGAGAGGATATGTCCACAGTGATTGAAGTGGAAGGACCAAGGTAAAAGGGACTGAGAATATTTTGTTCCAGACAAGACATTTCCTTGGGTCAAGGACTGGACATCAGCACCCCACACAGTGGCTTCTTGCTCTCATCACTTGTTTGCAGATGGTCCATAGCTTACCCTGCCTGACAGGTAACAACCAGCTCCTTGCTTCTTGAGGCTGGCAGTTCAGTGCATCGTGGGTTGCTTTTCGGAGCCAGGAAGTTGGGGAGGTTGCCAGCTTAATTGACAGCTGGCACAGAAAAGGGGATGCGCTGATGGGTGGAAGGCAGCTGCCAACTGCCAGCACTGACATCAGGAAAGTGGCAAGAGAAAGGGCCAGGAACAAGCCAGGGTGGTAGCGGGGAACCGAGCCTGGGATATTACTATGTGAGGGGAGTTAGTGCGTAACTCCACGTTGAAAGCCTGAGAAATGTGGCAGTCCAGGTGGCTGGCTGGGAGCCTTGACTGCAAGGGCAGCGGAGTGCTCTGAGTCCTTCCTCCGGAGCCCCCTGGGAGCAGGACAGCAAGCTGTGCACTTTTCTGCTTACTACGGGAGAGACTCGAAACCAGGCGTGAAGGGGTAAGCTCCTGCAGCTGATAATTGCAGGAGAGCAATGTCAACCAGTTCACAGGCTGACCAGGGAGGGATCCTAGTTCCTGGAGTGGTGGCAGCTGGAGGTCAGCTGTGGTCGTCAATTTTAGCGGAGATATCCTTTCGTCTTGCATACATGTTTATGTTTATGTGTCTGGGGCTGACAACTTAGCAAAGCCCAGCTGGCTTGCTGGAGGGTGACGGGACATACTGGCTAGATGCTTGTCTTTGTGACTGTCAGTGCTTGGTCTTCCCTTTTATGTCTTTTGTAATGATAAGGATTCGCCAGGTCACCTTGGGTGTGCTGAATCACAGCGAAGGTAGGCTGGGTTGGGCAGATCCGGGTGCGATCGCAGCTGCTCACGGAAGCCACCTGTACTCCATATCAGCACTCATTTCTGGTGCTCTAAATGACGTGGCTTCCTACCTTTCCTTTAGCAAGATAATGCTGCTAAAAGAGCCTTGCAATTGGGGTTTTTCCCTTGTTGTTCACGTAAGGATTCTCTCTAGTTGCATCCTGACACATTCAACTCCATACCCCTCACCTTATCCCTAATGATCTTTAACACTTTCCTCCTCACCTCCCTCTTGACATCCAGCAGATCTGATAAGACACAATTGCCAAATTCTTTCTCATTAGTCTTGTCAAAAGTATTTGCATCCTCTGTGGTATTTAGTCTACAGATGAGAGGTGGGATCTGTAATGAAATCCTGATATTCAGATGATTTCTTGTCTCTGTAGTGAGGAGAATTATAGTGGGGAGCTCCGATTCAAATACTACTAATTCGTTAAAAATGTGGATACCAGTCTCATCCTTCCAGAGATGAAGGTGTCTGCAGTTTTAGAGATCCAAACTAGTAACTGGGAAAACAGACACCCTTCCTGATACCCCTCCGTTTTCATTCTTCCCACTGGGGGCTGTGAAATATTTGATGCCTCACATTATCTTGCTTACTGCTCTTTGGAGTGCCCACACCCATCTCTGTGCTTCAGTGCAAATTCTCTTGTGGACATCGCCAATTCGTAGGTGGTCACAAAGAGAAACTTCCCTGCAACTCCCGTGTCTCACTAGCTGCGCACAAAGTTCTGAAATATGATGGTGCTGTGAATGCAACAGGGCTTTTAATGTTGTCTAAGAAGAATATCCCTACTGCTGGTTCTCCTTGCATGATCCTAGCTGCTCCTGGTATCTACAACCTCTGCCTGACATGCTTGTGTCCTCATTCACATTTCTTGCTCTGCCAAAGCTTTACGGGGTCAGGGATCCGGCTTCATTTATAATCGCCACTGACAATAATAATTCTGCCTTAGGTTAGAAGTGCTCATGGAAAAGACACTCATTATAGTAAATGCAAACCACCGAGGCACTGTGCTGGTCCCTTTTTCATCCCTTCCTACAGCATGGCTTGCTCTCGGGGGCAGAAATGTAGTCCTTTGTTGCAGTTTTACCACTCTATTATTACTCTTTTTGGGGGGAGAAAAGGCAGTGTCAGCCTTTCTCAATTCCCGCTGTCACTTTGGGCTGAGTCTGAGCCCCTTCTTGAGTCCCAGCTTGTCTAGTGCCTGCACTGCATCTGTACAAGCACGCATCCAGACACAAACTACACTGTAGCCTTACTTCTGCTGAGGTAAAGGGCCTGGATATTTTCTGGAGAGATCAAGCGTGACTGAGGCTGAATGCCATCCAGGAAGAGATATCCTGACATAATCACTTGATGCACTGTTAATAGCTTGAACCAGTGCTACAGCTACAGCCACTGCTAGGGATGGAAAAGCATGTGCAGGAGGCTCACTTCATGTACCTCTTGCTTTCTTGGAGTCCATTCTTGCTTTCCAGTGTAGATGTGGGCTCTGTGCACAACATTTGTAGCCTTTGGAGGCATAGCTTTTGTAAGGCCTGGTCAGTCACAGGGGTAAAGCAGATTCTACCTTGGACTTAGTTTCTCTGAATAAATATTCAGAGGTATCGACAAGGGAGGCTCTGCTGCGGCACCATGCAGTGAGCTGCTAGGGGATTGTAAAGAATGATCAATGCTGTCATTTCTATGTACTTCATTTCCCCTGGTAATTTTTCAGAGCTGCTACCATCATTTCTTGGGCCCATTTCTTCTTATGCTGATGGGGGCAAATTTTCCTTCTACTGACTGAGGGATTTCACAGCAATGAGGAGTCATTAAATCAGACAAGGCGGCAGAAGTTGAAGAATGATCTGGACTATAGAGGGCAAGGCAGGAGAGGTTGAATGAGCAGATTATGAAGTGAATTGCCAAGGGACCCAGTTTCTTTTAAAACTGAACAAGAATCCAAGCAGAGTAAATATGAGCACTTGAAGCAGCTCCATTTCTGTTTCATAGTATGGCTTCTATAAAGCTTCTTCTGTATCTTCTTCTGTATAGCTTCTTACTGTCTGGTTCTCTGCTGCAGGGATAAAAAAAGCAGAACTGGGATTGGGAGAGCAAATTGGATGGAGACAAGCATTGAAAAATAATGTAAATTACCATCATAGGATAACGGAGTATAAAAATACCCGAATTTTAGTTGCTTCGGCTACTTCTACAATGCAGGAATAGTGAATTCAGAGAAAACTGATGAAAATGATTGACAACAACCTGGAATAAATTAAGTTTGAAAATCTTCCCTTTGAAGGCAAGAAATTAAAAGGAAAAGCCTACATCATAGTAAGCGATCTAGAAAAAGATGAGGCAGTCAGTGAAAAAAAAAAAAAAGATGGAGCAGTCAATGAACTTGAAAGGCAGCAAATTCCAAATGCATTCAAGGAAATACTCTTTCAGACAGCATGCATTCAGATATTGGAGTTTCTTTCACAGACAACACAATTCAAGGGCAGTTTGGCTGTTTATGTGAGCTGTAAGTATATCCAGAGTTACAAGGTAGACAAGAGCTTTGGAAGGTTAAAAAACCCTCCTGCTTCCAAGTTTAAATCAATCTCTCACTATTACACATTCAGGTGTAGTCTTCCAAGGAGGTAGGTTATCATCCTTCTGCCTGATGTGAGGTTTCTTATGCCTTGTTCTGAATTAACTGATCCTGATTGCTGCCAAAGAGCTTTCGGGGGCAGTTGAGCTCCTCATCTGATGCGGTTCGACCTTTTTCAGCTGCAATTTCAACAGAGTTGAGTGAAATGACTCTTTGTGGATGCTGGTGTGAAGGAAGGCAAGCTCACAGGCCAGGAGAGGAGGGAATCAGGAGAAAGTGGTGGGTCCCATTCCCACCAGGATTAAAAGGAAAAGTTGAGTAGATGTAGAAGCAAAGGCATTTCAGAAGGAAAATAGCAAAAATTGAGCCAAAGCAAGTAGCTGTGTTTAAATAATTCTGTTGTGCTTTTTGGAGAGAAATGCCAGTAGAATACTTCCTGACCATGTGATGCAACGACAAGAAAAGTTTTCATTAGGACTTTGTTAGCATTTGCACAAGCACCTTGTAATGTCTTGATGGCGTCTGCGTGTGTTCCAGCACTGACAGACAGGGACCTTGTATCAAATGCCTCTTCTTTTTCAGGGGAAAATGGTAAAAACCTGCCTGTGGAAGGGTGTGGCCTTTTAAAAGCACTTACTGGTATCTTCTTTTTGATGATTGGGTCAGTAGAGGTCTGCAGCAAAGAAGGAGCATCAAAATTTGATTAGACATTAGGAAAATCTTCTTCACTGAAAGGATTGTGAAGCACTGGGACAGGCTGCCCAGGGAAGCAGTGGAGTCACCGTCCCTGGAGGGATTTAAAAGCTGTGGAGATGTGGTGCTCAGGGGCCATGGTTTAGTGGTGAACGTGACATCTCTGGGTTAGCGGTTGGACCCGACGATCTTAAAGGTCTTTTCCAACTGAAACAATTGTATAATTTTATGATTCTTCGTCTCCAGGCCTCAACTTCTGAGGCACAGCTGGACACAGAGGGGACAGCAGCACATCTTTACAACCACCTTGTATTTTGCTTGCATGTACAACATCCCTGTCAAACTATTATTGTTATTACTATTACTATTATTATTATAATATTATGTTATACCCCAAAAAGAGCTGTGCAAATCTCGTCCTTCTCTCGGGCTGCAGCTCTGGGGATTTGTGCCTTGATACCTGTCACCAGGCAGCATTTCCTATTGGATTTCTAATTAAAATAACAGCCTTTAGGGACTATGTTCCTGCCTAGCATATATTAATGGAGGTTTAAGAGTATTTTAGGTAGAGTTTAAATACTGCTTTTAAATGTCTTTGTTCTGACTTAGTTCATTTTTCTATCATCAGCAAAAGCATCTATATACAACCACAGCAGAAATTAACCTGTCATACTTTCATAAATATAATCTGCACTGCCTGCTGGTTAAGAAACAGTTTTCCCTGCCCTGGATTCTTAAAGCAAATAAAAAATGCACCCAGCTACTTCCCCCCTTGGCTCCCCTTCTGGACTCAGTGTGACCTGTGTGCATGGGAGAGTAATGGCTGTGGTTCCTCCAGCAGCAACTCTTCCTCTCATTTCTCTGTGTCTCCTCTGTGAAGGTTACGGGAGGGTGCAGGTTTTCTGAGGTACGTTACTCAGGGAGTTATTTTCGCTACGCTGTTCTTTTAAGAGATGTCTTCTCTAAGGTGCACGTTGCAATATGGAAAAGGTTATATTGCTATTATTACTCTAAAAGAGTAGGAAGGCATTCGTCTCTGTTACTTGTCTTGAGTCGGATATAGTGACACACTATATGCAAATAAATTTGCATCAATCTGTGCAATCTTAGAGCGTTTTGCCGGCAAACTGTTGAGGTCTCCCAAAAGATGATTCAGATCCTTATTGGAAATATTCAGACTAGTCTCCGACAAAGCAATTTCGGGAAAAAAACCAACACTAACAAAGCAATTTGGTGCTACTAGGGACAAAACAGCAGCTTGGCACATCTCTCTTCTGAATTTGTCTGGGGCTGCAGTCAGAAATTTTTATTACCAGTTGTTTCGTCTGCCGTTTCTGAAGTGTTATTAGCAGGAAAAAGAAAAAGCACCAGAAATGGATCAAAGGAGACTTTGCAGGCAAATGCTCAGCCCATCTGAAAATCAGGCTGTTGTGCTGGGCACCCTTAGTCCATGAACTTCTGTCTCTGCTAAAATACAATGTCACCATGTTTGCAGCTAGAGGAGCTTTCATTACCTTTGCTCACGCTCTCTGCCTCGTGGCACATGAAACTGTTGAAGTCTCCAGTCCTGCCAGGCCGCTTCCTTTCCTGAACGTTACAATCACTGACGGCGTAAAAAAAGTCAAGGGTGGAAGTTGTACTCGGTTGCCGTGGTTGTAATCGAATTAAACTGAGGGATTGAGTTAAGTGCAAAGTACTCAGTCTCCCTGCAGACCGTGAACCATTGTGGCAGGCTGTGCTGTGCTATAAGCAGCAATAGGTTGTGCTTTTGTACATAAATATAATCAAACATAACACACTACCAGCCTCAGCGGATGGATGCAGCATGTAGAGATTTGCATTATCGGCTCTGTTTAATAAAAGGAGGAAGAAACCTGCCATTGCTTCAGTCGACAGAAAGCCTGATCCTTTAAACAAATGCTAGCTGCAGAGCTGAGACGAGATCAGTGTGAAAATACGTGGAGCCGCAGTGCTTTTAAAGAGCCCATAGGACTTGTTTTGGCTGCTGCCCTCATCTGTGTGTGCCGCTTCTGTAGGGTGCCCTGTATGGAGGTTTAGCTCTGGAGCTGCAGGCCAGATTTCTGTAGTGGGGAGCCTATAAACTCTTCTGCTTCCAACTGCTTGAGCCCATTCTGGGATGCGGGGGAGCCTCGCCCGTGTCCCACGTGTGCACACGTTGCCTTGTTATGCAGGGAGAAGTGTTTTGAAGATGAACAGGTGTGTGCTTGTACCAGTTTGGACTGTGCATTTTTGGGCTCAACTTCTTTCAGTGCGCTCCTGCAGACATCTGAACAGGGCTCAGTAGTGGGTTGATAGTCCTGTGCTGTACTCTGTTGATTGAAATGCAAGGTGCATTAAAGAAATACTAATTTATCAAGAGTAAACTGCATGAGGTTTGAAGTTCTTCAGCAAGTTAGCGCTTACTGGGCAGGACCTAATGAGTTTTTATCATATCCCCGGTGGTAATCTGAATCTGCAGGTACATCAAGTGACAATCTTGGCTTTTTAAAAGTCTGGTCTGAATTTTAAACTAGAAAATTCAGGTGTGACTGAAGGAAATACAAAGGCAAAGGTCACTGCTAATTTCTTTTGTCACGTCTTTCTCTAGAATGTCAACTGGGGCTATTTTACAGGCAATCTGAATTTTGAGAAGACGGATTTTCTTTCTCAATTGAAGGGTCTGTCCTCTTGATCTGATTTTCTTTCTCCTGTGTTGTGGTTGTGTGTTTATGGATACCAGTACAGCTGGCAGGCCCTAGTTCTCTGGGTCAGGTTCTTCCACATATGTAAGTAGGGATTGGGAGGCACTGTGTCAGACCAGATGTTCATTTAGTCCACTCTCCTGCTCTTAATAGTGGGCAAGTGCTTCAGAGGAAGCATGTGATGAATTCCAAAACAGCAGCTCTAAAATAATCTGGTCACAGGTAGATTTATTCCTCAGGGGTTTTTTTTTAAGCACTGAAAAGGAAGAATAGAAACCATTTTTAAAAAGTTATTATTAGTCAGCCATTTATTTATTTAGGCATGTATTAAATATACTGCCAAGCTCTTGGCCTGGAGGATTCCTGTAGCAATGCATTCCACAAGCTAGACTGCACATTGTTTGGAAAAAAGAGCATTTCCTCTCATCAGCTGATCCTTCCCTTCAATAAAAAGTCCTCTTGTCTTTGGGTAAGAGAGTATGGTGAAGAGCACTACACCTGTCCCACAGTACTGATGTCTTTCTGGGATATTTGCGTCCTGCCTGTCACCATTTCCTCCCTGGACCGAACTGTCCCAGGAGATTGTTCTATAATTGCTGATTTTTAACTCCTGCCTGTTAATCAGGGATCCCCAAACTATTGCAGAGCTACCACTTAGTGGAAGGCAGACAGCTTCAAAACCACACGTGACATGGGACTTTGGGACATGATGTTGCTGCTGGGAGCAAAGAGGATTGGGATCCCCTTCCTCAGGACACCTCTTTGTAATCCTGGCTGAAAATAGATGCTCCAAAAAACACCAACCTGAGTAATAGCATAACCTGATCGATATTACCGTTAGTACTTTGTCTCGTTACTTGTCCATGCTAACCATTTTAATTGACTTTGTGCCTGGTAGCTCATTGCACTCGGCGGGTATTTTCCCACTTAGCTCAGTGAATTTTTGATCAGACCACAAATGAGTTCTTTCTGACATCATCTACAGCCTGGACTCACCTACATCATCTGAGTCATCCATCGATTACCTCATCTTGCTGCTCCGCTGCCTTTTCCAGGGATGAATACCTTCACTGTGTGCCAGTCCAGCTCAGAGCCATGTGCACCAGCCTCTGAGACCACTTAGTGCTTCTTCTTGATGCCATTCCCAGGCCTTGAAGCCCCAGTTTCAAACCAGCTGTGTTTCTTGTCTCCTCAGGTATTTCTGCTTCCTTTCCCCTCAGCCTCCCAGATATTTCTTTCC
>NW_009704150.1:50766-64028 GCF_000703405.1 Apaloderma vittatum
TCCCTAGGCATATCTATGTATAGCTACTGAGCTAGGCAGACCTTTTGCCTGATGACTGTGGCCATTCTTAAAACTTCCAAAAAAGCCCATGACCTAGTTCCAGAAGTGATTCATTGCTAGCCTCTCAGAAGAACTACAATTCCCCAAGATGCAGATAAGAGCCATGAGAGATTTAAAAAAAAAGCCTAGGCAGGTAAGATATCTAATTCCTACTGAGAATGAGACACCTAACCTACTTACAGTTCTAGGGGCTTGATTTTTTTTCTTTTTTCTTTTTTTTTTCCCCAAAGACATTTAACCATATCAAGAGATACTGTTGAAAGCCTGAGCTGTAGGTGTATGAGAACATAAGCCTTATTGAAAAGCAAATGGGCTTGCTCCAAACTCAGAGAGGTTCTTGTGAAAACCCTGGCCCCAGCCCTTGTGTTCCTGCTCTGGGACATGTTCCCTGGGAGATGGAAATGCCATTGTCCCTCCATGCTGGAGACACCAATCACCTCCTCTCCCTGTGAGCCAGCACCCATGGGAGGCTTAAAGCTCAGTTCTCTGGAGGCAGAATCCAATCCAAAGTGTATTTTCCTAAAGCCTTAAAGACAACCATGCAGGAAAGACAGTCGTTTGAGTTGTGCTAGAAAATATTTTTAAAAGTCTGTGTCATGTTGCCGTGGTGACAAAAGTTGTTAAAATGATGAAGATTAAAGTCTAGGCTAGGAATGGTGGCATGGGCAGGGGAAGGGGGGCTGTTGGCATGACAACTGCAACTCTGAGAGTGCAAGAGGCAAAACACGTAGTGGTGCCAGGATCCTTGGGGTTTATATATATCTATAAACATCTGCCATTTATGTCAGCTTTCTTGGTGCTAATTAGTCCTAGAATTTCACCTTTCTCTGCTGTAAATATTTTCCAGTAGACACAAGTCTCTGAGGGAGAAGGCAAGAATATGCTTTTTTTTAAAAAAAAAAAAATTTACATGGGCTTTTACAGAACCATAGAATGCTAGAGGCTGGAAGGGACCTCAAAAGATCATCTAGTCCAACCCCCCTGCCAGAGCGGGATCACCTACAGTGGGTCACACAGGAACGCGTCCAGACAGGTTTTGAATGTCTCCAGAGAAGGAGACTCCACAACTTTCTGCTCTTCTCTCTCTGTGGCCCCTCAGCTCCTACCTGAAGAATAACTTTCATTAGCCAGAAGTGAGCTGCCTGGGAAGAGTTAAATCATCTCAGGAGTAAATGGAGGCTTGCAGGCTTGCATCATGTTCTCATGCAGCTTTGACAGCACCAGGCTACTGCAAGTTCGCTTCTCCCTGCCCTGCCTGCACATACACACTCTGGTTTGTCTTGGTGCTGAAGTGACTGTTCCTGAACATGAAGGGTACCTCCTGGGGCTCTAGTTAGTAGCCACAATACATGGGCAGTGGTTAGAGCAGGAGATCAGAGCTGGTATCCTCTGGCAAGTGGATTTTCCCTTTTATTTGCTTCATTTTGCCCATCTAGAATAATGGAGATCACACATTCACCAAAGATACTGAAGCATTCCAGATTAATGTCATCCAAGTCTCTTGAGACCTTCAGATGAAAACTGCAGTGCAATGGATTATTGTAAGTGTAAAATGTAGTTGGATATCTCACTCAACACCTGACACTCAGTACACTTCCCTCAAACTCACTGTTCTGGTCAGCCCTGAGACAAGCACACTTCACAATATCTTCCCCGGTGAGCGTTAAACCTAATGAATCATGGACCCTATTCTCCTCTTGCACTGATTCAAGGCAACATCAGCAACTCTACTGACATTGATTATGTCATCTGGTGCAAAGCAAGCATAAAAAGAGAATCAAGTTCTTGCCTTCATCTAAAACTTGAGCTTCTGACTATAGCTTTCCTTGCTGGCACAGCAAAAAGCAGGCAAACCCAAATCCCACACCATCTCAAACTGTTGAGCGCATCCCTGAATCTGCACACTGCTTGCAGATGCATTTGTGCACCACAGATGACTTACCATCTCCGGTCCATCTGCTCAGCGCTGGCTGGTGCTTTCAGCGTTGTCCTAATACAATCTGGATCCCAAAGCTTTCCCTCCTCCCATACCATCGTGCCTTTCTGCCAAGCACATTGTGATTAGCACAGCCCAAAGCTGCCTTGCCCAAAAGGTGATCCTTCGTAAGGGACTCATGCTTCACAGTACACTGTGAAGTGGTAAATAAGCCCAACTGAGTTCCTTCTCAGAAATTTTCTGCCTAAACTAAGCCCCTTTTCAGCAGGCCAGCTTGAGCAACAGAAATTCAGAGTTAATATCTTTGTGACTTACTCAAGACAGCAAACCTTTTGGAATAAAACTTGCTTATGTTTTGGCACAGGTTAAACATGATATCACTGAGAAAATAATTAGGAAGTTGAGGAAGGAGCAGGTAAAGGGATTGATGATGCATTTTCCGTAGCAGCATTAGGAGATGGAAAACAGTGGCTGAGATCTTCTGTATTGCTTTTCTGAAACATTGTGTTTCCCAGTGGTGTGGGTTTACTCAACAGGCTGGATTTCTTGGGGAGCTGCGCTTTCTCTCGCAGCTCCGTGTGTCCTTACAGTGTCTTACTTGCTCAGGGGTTTTGGCTCTGTGCGCGCCTTGTGTATGCTCGTGGCTTCCACGCTTCGGTGCTCTAATGTGCATAATGCTGTGTGCCTGGAGCGGATTTTTCCTCCTGGGGGAAGCCCATCCTGCGAGTTCTGCCTGTTGTTTGTCTCTCCCCTCGTTTCAGCCCCCAAGGAGGCTCCCAAGCCCTTCCCCTCTTACGTGACTTGAGTGAGTCAAGCCACTTGCAGAGTGTGGAGAAGGCCCTTACCACAAGAATTGGCACTGATTTGTGGTAGTGATCCCTAAAGGAGCAAAACCACTGGCTTTTCGATGAGCTGCCTTCAGTTCGCCTGTTGGCCAGAATGAGTAAGAGCTTGACTGTTGTCCAGTCAGTTTTTCTAAGTGATTCGATAGGTGACATGCAGAGATGCCGTAGCTGATGGTGCAGGCAGGGACTTAGTACAACCACCCTGCAGTAATCTGTCTAACAGTATTTTAGGCTCAGAAAAGCTCTTCACAGCAACCACCTATCCCCAGTATATCAAGAGATTAACACTTTGGTTTGAAAAGGCAGCTAATGCTTCTATGAGGAAAAAGTATCTTTACCTCTGTTATCTACAAAAGCCAAGTAAAGAAAGGAAGAGTGAAAGACATATCAACTTTCATCCCCACAGTCCACAAATACTCTTCTTAAATGTAAGTAAACACGTGTTTCCTCACAGCAGAACCACCTTAACTCCGACCTTAGAGGACTCAGACTGACATGTGATACTGTTTTGATTCTCTTTTGTGACTTGTATTTCATTTTAAGGTCTTTGGGTTTTTTAAGCCATAAATTAACAGTAAATTCTTTGCTTTCTATTAAGCTGGAGCAGTGTCACAGCTACTTGATTATCCGCAGGGGATTTATCGCAGCTGTATATTAACCATGGTGTGGGTACAGAGTATCCTCAGCAGAGGCACTGGCTCAGGATGAGCAGGCTTTCTAGGTTTGGATGCAGTGCTACAGATATACTGCTATGTTGCTAGTAGAGGTAGTGAAGAGCAACAAACAGTTTCACTGCTTTCCTGCAGTGCAGAATCTGTTCATAAACCCTGTGGATGGAAGTCAGTTCTGTGTGGAGATACTGTTCAGCTGAGCGAGTGTGGGTGCTGTTAGCTCTCTCTCACAGGATGTTGGGCTCCGGCTCAGCCTTGTTGTCTCCAAACAGAATCTGTAGCATGCCCCTGCCTCGTGTGCCCCAGACCCTCAGGAAAACGCGTTTGTTCTGAGCATAGTGCCTTGCTACCTATGGACCCAGCCGGGATGCGCCATCACACCCCAGCCCTCAGGGCTTGGCACACTGGGGAGCTGTGCGCAGGACAGAGGCCTGGCAGGGCTGGTGTGGGGCGAGCCTGGGCTGAGCTTACTCCTTTGCAGAGCACTGCTCACCCACCCTGTCCTCTCGGAGTCTCTCGAGGCAGTCCAGCCTCCACAGCCCTAGACAGACAGACAGACAAGACAGACAAACTGATGCGACCTGTTGGTTTGGATGGCCACAGCTAGCTGTGTGCCAACATAAAACAAGACGCCTAATTAAACATACAACTTCGATTTCAGTCAAAGCCCTTGTTTCGCTGCCGGAGCTAGGCCTCCACTTCTCCAAGGTGTCCTTGATTTCTTCCAGCTCAAGTGATCAGATTAGAGGAATCCTGCTGCAGTACAGAGCTGGTAGAGGAGTACTGTGCAAAGTTATCTGGGGCTAAAAAGGTTTTAGATTCATATTGATAGAATCCTCATAGCTTGTTCTGTATAAGTGAGATTTCCAACATGGAGCTCTTACATGACTAGAGATGACTTTGTTGAGGAGGGTTTTGGTCCTTCCACTTCCCAAGCTGTCCTTTCAGAAAGTGTTGCAAGGTGTCCTTTGGCTAGAAGGACAGAGCTGACTTCATAACAAGAATTCTGAAGACAGAGCTTGTTTTCGATGATCAAGAAATAGAGATATTAGCTCTATCAGAGAATACTCTTGCAAAGAGGCACTTTTAAGTGTGAATCCATGCTTTGTCCTTCTCCTTCTCCTCGCTCCTTTTTTCCAAATCAGAGGCAGCAGAAAGGCAGAAAGCACAAGCAGTTCCAGGGGCAGAAGGAGGTGTGATGCTCTGAGACCTAGTCTGGGTTGTGTTACAACAGGACAAGAAAGCCCCAAGTGTTAACGATGGAAACCAGAGAGATTCCACTTACCACTCGTGTTCCTCTGCTCTTGGACCAGCAATTCTAGAATGTTTTTTCCCTACCTCTCCATGGCAAGCCATAGACCGCTTTAGGGCACTGCGGCACTGGCTTAGACACTCTCCAGCACACTACTTGAGTTAGTATTCCCTGCAACGCAGGCACCTACTTATGGTAAGAGTTTCTTCTCAGTGAAAGGTATTCCTTTACACCCCTTCACAGTTATTCCCGTGTGCTGCACAGTGAGTATTTCTTGTCTTTCTCTTTCATGTGAAATCAAATGTATTCCAAGGAGTGGGCATGAGCTGGTAACTCCTGACATTTGTTACTGGATTTGTCTCACCTGCAGTTCAAATATTTACAGTTGGACTTCATTATCTAGGCTTACTTTATGGGCAGCAGAGAGAAACAGGAATTCCTGAGATGCAGAGCATCTCCTTCTCAGGTGAACAAGTGCCACAAGCCAGATGTGTCACCCTTGGGGTGCACGTTTCCATCCAGTGACTGTTACGACAGAGTCTAGATCTCAAGGTCCAAAGTAGGTGAGCTGAATCCACCCCTGTGTAATGTAGATGAACATCCATTCACTGCAGGGGCAGGTACACCCTGCTGTTAATACAGGGACAGGGCTTTCCTCCCTTCTGTGCTTCAACACTGCATCTTGCGCTTGTGGGAGGGTTATGTGGTGGGTGGTGACCTGGTGGTGAGGGAAGACCTGAGACCTAAGTCATACACACGCGCTGCACAAAGCTGCCATTTCTCAGCTGCTGGCAAATGCATGAGTTACTAGTGCAGCGGGGCCTAATGGCAGAAGCAAACACATTTATTTCTGTTTTTCAGAGGTGCACCAAAGAATAAAGGCTTTCTGCCCTAGCCTGGCTAGAATAGATCCTAATTGTTATACAAGAAGCTCCATATCCTGAAGGTTCTCCTAAACCATTCATTCCCTCTGTTTTTTCTCCCTCTGCTTTTAATATATGAAAGGAAGAAAGGCACTTCCTAAATCTGACAGGGTTTCCTCCTTGCCACTGTCTGGAGTTCCCTGGGTTACAGGAGGGATGGAGCTCTTTGAAAAACACACATGGGTGGGAAAGGAAAAGTCATTAGCACTGTTAAAACCCTGGTGATGCAAAAAATCCATTCAGAGATCCTTCTGTCAACTGCTGCTCTGGCTTCATTAAAAACGTAGCCTGTGGCTATCACTCAGATAGGCTGGATTTGCTTTGGGTTGTCTAAATGAGAATGATCATTTCTGCAATGGAAGAAAAAAAAGAAGATGAAACCAGTTGGAATTATTCTTTATGAATTAATGTCCTCAGCTTTTATACTGACCTATTGAGTCAGCATTGAGAGTTGGATTTCCTAGAACAGCCTTTCATACTGAATTTTTTGATATTTTCTTCTTTTCAGCCCAGAAATTTCACTACAATGTCCTTTCTCACACTACAGTGATGCTGTGGACTCCAGCTGCATCTTGGATGCAGCAGAAATAATGGAGTTTAGAAGCAGTTATCCAAATCATTATCCTTTTTGGTTTCCAGCATTCTGCTGTGGCTCTCTCCTAGTCTGGATTGAGCATGCCGGCGTGTCTCATTGTGTATGACCTTGTAGCATCCTGATTAGGTGAGGAAGCAGTAGTATCTGGTGTGGAAACAGGCATTCAAATTGAACAACTACTGCTGACAGCAGAGCGATGAGCTGATTTAGGCAGCTGAACTGACCAACTGTGATTCCTTTCACAGAATCATAGAATCATAGAATGGCCTAGGCTGGACGGGACCTTAGAGATCATTTAATCCAACCCCCCTGTCATGGGCAGGGACGCCTCTCAACTAGATCAGGCAACACAAAAATTTTCTGCCTTTATGGGGTTGTTTTACACTGGAAGAACTGACGGTTAATCCTGCTACATCCCCAAGGAAATGTCGAGCTGAGGCATGGCTGTCAGGCTTCCGTCCATACCGGCTCTCTCACAGATCGCACTGGTGGCACAACAGCCGGTGGGAGAGGATGCCAGATGTGTTCAGGGTCTCTGTTTTCAGGATGATGCAGTAGGCTTCTTTAGCTGGAAGCCAGCACACTGTGAGGACGACGTGTTTGGTCCTCACTGAATCCAGACCATCGCCCAGTGACAGTTTGAAGGTCTCTTCTCTTTGTGAACTGTTAATGGCAAAAGAGGTCAGAAGGTGGCCTCTGTGCTGAGCCACACAGGGCCAGCCATGCTCTCCAGAGCCCATCTCTCCTCGCTGTGGCGTGTTGTAAGGTAGGGAAAATCAAACCCAAGTGGATCTGTAGCCCAGGGTAGAGGACTATAGACAACGTGGCCATAGACTCCCTTTGCATTAGAGAACCGACTGCAGAGGTGTGGTTGCTGTTACCTGTTTATGGGTTTCTGGGTTTCCTGATGTACAGCTCTGCAATGTTTCCCTTTTCGATGCCCACATACACGTAAGACTGGAACTGGTATGGCAGCAGAATACAAGAAACACAAGAAAATAGTTGATTCAGATCCTGTTCTAGAAGTCTCTGCTGAGTTTTAGGCCTTTCTTTCTCACATTCGATACCTGGAGAGACTGCATCTGCTGTGCAGTACAAAGACAGCTTCCACCCTGGGTCAGTGTGTAGCATATATTCAGCAAGAGCAGAAATCAAAGAAGGGCATTGCAGTTAAAAAGATGTAATGATAGAGTTTATTTCTGGGGAGTGGCTGACATTCCAGAAATATTTGTAACCAACTGATTTTCTAAAATGAGTTATGGAGCTTTTAATGTAAATTAGAAGGCAAAATCAAAGGGCAAGGGGGTGAATGATTGTGATTTTGTATTTTGGTTTTTAATGTATTTTTCAGCTGGTCCTGCTTGCATACTGCGAATGACCTGAGCTGAGCTGATGCAGCCTTTTCTGTTACTTTAGCAAAGTTCTTGACCCTGATACTGCATCTAATTATGTGGGGTTGGTTGTTTGGGGAGCTGCCATCTCATCTGCTCCCTGTTGGCCCCTTGCAGATCTTCCACATGACCTACGATCTGGCCAGCGCGGTGGTGCGGATTGTGAACCTGATTGGGATGATGCTGCTGCTGTGTCACTGGGATGGCTGCCTCCAGTTCCTGGTGCCTATGCTGCAGGACTTCCCTGACGATTGTTGGGTGTCCCTCAACCGCATGGTGGTAAGTGCCTGCCCGGCTCGTTCCCTAAACCCAGGCCCTCAGTTGCAGTATCACCACTTCAGCATCGACCTCCCAGCGCTAACGTGGCATCCCCCAGCTTCCCGTTTGCCCCCACCTCCTTCTAGAGCCTTCCTCCACTTTGGACATGGAGGCTGCTTTGAGGCAGTCTCTGCAAGGAGACGGTCTCAGCGCTGCGGAGCAGGAGCCAGCCCCAGCAGAGCCTACTGCGGGCTGCCTGCAGCAGAAGGCAGGAGTCAGGCTCCCCCTCCTGGCAGGAAACCGCAAAGAGCACGAAGGGAAACGGTTTTGTGCGGGGGTCTGGGCCTACTGAGCCAAAGACAGGAGGCAGAGAGGGTCCTAGAGCCATGGCTGGGTCTGCTCCGTAATTTTCGTTACTGGTCCCAAGGAAACTGGTAAGCCTTCTGCTCCATACCCACTTGAAGGGTCAATATGATCGTGCACGCTTCTGCCTGGGGTTGAAACAGACTCTTCCAGCCTCCTGTCATGGAATCAGTAGCCAGACTTCCCAATAACTTCCCAGGCTGTGCTGCTCACTCTGTTGTTTGCTGTGAGGGAGATTTATACCATATGGTAAATGCACGGGGGGAGTTCACAGTACCTTTCAACTGTTTCGCTGAGAATTCAGGATCTTTTATTCAAAGGGACAATGTCCAGTTGATTAAGCAGCAAAAACTGACAGAGCTTAAAAAATTGCCTCTTATTGCAGCTCTTAACCTCCAGATTCCCCCAGCCAATTTCTTCTTAAAAAATAATAATAATCAGGCACTCGGGCAGAACAGAACAAATGTAAAATGTATAAAAGAACTGCCAACTTCCCATGCCTCCCACGTGCGGAGCTCTGGGCACACGCTGCCCATGCCTAAGAAGAGTGAGCATCCATGAAAAAGTCGTCTGTTCGGTGTTTATTTATTCATTTCTTCCCTCTGCTATAATCATTCACTTCTTGCTGTTGAAAGGTGCCAGACTGACAGTTCTGGAGACTAGAACCCTTTATTTATCTGCAGCAAAGCAACTCATGCAGCAGCTGCCTTATCTTCTCCGATGCTGCCTTTTTAGTATTTATGTGGTGGGAGCAATGCAAGAACAGGGCAGATCAGACAGAAATCATCCCCATCTGATGAAGTGACTTGGCTGTGGTGCCCTTGCAGGACCGCTTCAGAGCAGCAGATTTGAACCATGTTTCCTTTATCGTAACATTTGGGTGGAGGTTGCTGTCTGATGGCAGCAACTTCTATTAGCTTTTCCAATTCAACCCCGGGGGAAGAGGTGAAAGCTAGGGTTGCAGAGTTACAAGTGTGAGTGGCGTACTTGGCTCAAAGGCCAGCGAGTGAGAGCTGCAACACAAGCTGCAGAGTGACCTCAAGAGTCAAAACAACCAGGGCTGCTGGTTGTGGAAAACCTCGACAGAACGTGGTAACTATCAGTGACACATGCACATGGCGAGAGGAAGAGTAATCCAGTGGCTGGAGCATTGACTGAAAGACACCTGGGTCCAGTTCCCAACTCTATTCTCTCAGACAAATCAGATGGGAGGCTCAGAGAGTTTTCCTTCCCCAGGTGCTTCTGAGGAGAAGTGAATACTATAACGGTGGGTATCTAAAACAGTCTGAGAGACCTTGAGCTGTACTGAGCAGGTTGCACAAGTGCATGGCACCAGCTGATACAAATTGACTCTTGGACCCTTTCCACTCAGCAGCTGTAACACCAAAAGACCACTTGTGTAACCCAGTAGAATAAAGAGCCTCAAACATATGGAGATCAGACCCTGATGAGGAGGGAAACAAAGCTAAATTCATGTAATCTAGAAAAAGAGTTACCTGGGCCAGACTACAATCAAAGCCTATAAATGACCATCAAGGTAACTCTGTAGTGAAGGGATAGGGTCTTGAAAGGTTGCAGGAGACAGGACAGAGGAAGAAAAGGTTTAGCCTAGGGACCTTTTTTAGCAGCAAGACTGAGGGGAGGTGGTGAGGATGCATCCCACAGGCAGGAGGGCTCAGTAGAGTCTGCGGGAGAAGCAGGGTAAAAAATTTCTTCCCAGAGCGAACACTCATGCCGCAGTACTGATCTTTCCAGCTTTGCAAGCCTGTGAAGCCGGGAATTAAACTTACCTCTTCTGATTTTTTTCTGCTTCTCCTCTGCAAGTAAATCACCTTCACTTTTTCCACTTAATAAAGGTGAAAAAAGGTATTATCTCAGTGCCTGTCTCAGAAATGGAGCCAGAGGAAGCTGAGATAAAGAACTAGAGAGATGGTTATATGCCCCACCTATATATAGTTCAGGTGGCTTCCACTCCAGAAGCTGTAGAAAAAAATGGCAGCCCCAAAATAACTTGATTGTAGAACTTTTAACAAAGAGAATAATTAGTTCTTCTGGAATCAGCTAGATTATTCTTGCAATAAGGTTCTGTCCTTTAATCTTCTGACAAGATTTGCAGATGTGTCATTGGGACCTGTGATGAATGTGGAGGGCATGATTAGAGCAACAATTACTTAAGAGTCTGTAGTGAAGTAATAGGAGACGCTGCAAAGTCAAGAAATAAGAAGAAACTGGTGGTCTGGGCTGTTCTCAGACTTAGGTGCCAAGATCTTGATGGTAGTTTCCAGAATGGCTCTGTTTGAGTGCTGTGATGGGCAGAGTTGGGTGGTGGGAGGTCAGGGTGGCATCTGTCTGTGACAGAGTTCATAGGTTGGATTTTGGGACATTCTGTACTGACCTGGTCACAGCTTAGAGGAGATAAATATACTCAGTGCATAACTCTCCTGATTACACACAGGAGCCAAAAAGCTGTGATGAAACCACTGTAGGAAAAAGAAGGAATCTTCTGAAGCTGCCACAGCCAATGGGAGCTGAAAGTGAGGTGCCAAATGCTTTGAAGGCTTTCTCCTTGAGTATGCTATTGCTGGTCTTCCACCACTCCGGTTTCCCACTTAGTCTCTTGGCGTTCTGTAAAACCAGCTCTGATTCCAAGGCAGGAGGGAAAAAAGATTCATCCCTTTCCATCAGCTTCCTGAAGGTTTGCTCCTCTTCCAGGGAACCTATGAAGGATCTGGTGTTAGCAAAATTATATCAGGAGCTCAGTAAATCCCTGGGTCCAATTCATCTTAGTTTTTTCTATGTGCACCATGTTTCATCTTTAGCGATTGTAGAGGGAGTGAGTCTCTGTGTAACTTCTTTCTGAACTGGCTCTGAAATGGCAGGAAAGGATATTTTCAGTATTAATTGCTCAGCTCCAATCCCAGGGGCTTCAGCATTAGCTTCCCTACAGGGCACTTTATTAAAAAGAGAAGCACTAGTGAGTCAGCTGCAGAGCAGCATGTGTGCGGGCAGCAGTAGCTCCCCAAGACCCTTGCCTGGCAGCTCCTCATCAGAGAAATCTGAGCTCTGCTGAGACCCAAAAGCTGCTGGAAACACGTGCCTCGCTCTCTTGGGTATTGTGCTGAACTGATAAACCCTGCAGGGAAGGCAAATATCCCCATGTCAAATGCAGCGACCTTGCATAGGAAATGCTAATCGTCTCCCCTTCTACCAAGAGAAGGAGAGTAGCTTTCCTTTGAGCTTAAACACCCCTCCCTGCCCCCCAACACGCTCTTGTAGTGTTGCTGATAGAAAGGAGGATGAGAAACGAATGCAACCTGTGTTGTGGAAGAGAGAGCAGGATTCCTGACTTCCTCCAACCCTCTAGTCCAGTAGATCCCTCTCACCCTCACTCAGCAGGCACACCAAGTTGTAGGATAGGTTATCACGTTTTATAAAATCTGTCAAGGAGCAGCAAGGGTAGGGCTGCTTCACGTAGGCTATGAGCCAGGAGCCAAGGGCGACCCCTGCACAGGTAGTGTGCCCTTCCTTCAAACTGGATCTGGTCTGTTTTCCCAGCCCGCAGTTACAGTGTTGTCCAGGGGAGGCCATTTCACAGCTGGACCTAAGTGGTGTGCAAACCCTGAGTGACAGTGGCCGGGTAAGATCACTGCAGAGATAAATGTAGTTCCCAAGATTGAAATATGCCCATTCACTGCCGGCAGCTCTGTGGAAGGTTAGTGGTGTAAGTCAAGCATAACATTGTTCCATGGACTAAGCCTCTACTCCAAGAATTTGCTGGTACTTTTCCATGTCTTTGCTTCTCTTTCTCTAGTCTTTTCCACTGAGGGTTCAACTGGGAAGACTCACATGTGCATCAGACCCAGAACATATTATAAGATACTATACTGCTTCTTTGGGTTCTTCTGTGAGGTACTGCAGAACCCAACACTGCCTTTGAAGAGTTCCAGGAAGGTGTCTCCAAGTATTCAAGGGTGGATCTGAGCAGAGGCATTGCAGTCCAGACAGTAATCCCAGAGAAACCCTTGTAGTACTGCCAGTGTGGATGTTAAAAACAAGCTAGTCTGAGAAACCACTTCAAAGTAATTCTAACTCCATTTTGCAAATGCTCTTAGTGCTTGGCATGTGTCTGAGATAAGATCCGTCTTGACTCTGTTCAAGCGCAGATCTGTAGCTCCATTTTAGCTTGCTTTGAGATTTGGTTAACGAGGAGTCATTTTCCTTCTGCAGTTTAAGGCCTCATTTACCTACCCTAATGGGCCATTTTTGCCACTCCGGTATATTTGAAGTAGTACAACCCTCCCACTGTGGGGACTGGCATAGTGGTATATTGAGTATAGGGGTATGGCTCTTATGGAAAAAAGCTCTTACCAGTTTAAGGCACCATGATGCCACTAGGAAACTTGTGTCCGCAGTATGTTGGCAACTACTACTGCTAGTCTGGCTTAAAAGTTTTTCACCTTCCTGCTTGTTCTGTGGGAAACATATGAGTGGAGAACAGACCTAACAAATAAAGATATACTGAGACCTATAAGCCAAGTGTCATCGCATAGCCTGTGTCCTGAGGATCCACTGCTCTTTTCAGATGCTCAAAGAGCTCGGAGGTTATGTCCTAAAGGTAATTGCTCTGAAAAGTTTCTCCTTCACGCGAGTAGCTCTCTTTCAGCAGTCCTTGATCTCTTCTCCCCGCAGACCACATTGCTCATGACTTTTTTTCCTTTGTAAACACTCCATGTTTTCCTCCAGCTCCTTGGTCTGTCATTACTCAGCGATCTCCTCAGCCTGGTATGAAGCAGGCTGTCCTCACAGGGAGCCGTGCTGCTGATGGGAATTGGGGTTGTGACTTGTAAGTGTAGAGTTCCCAGGGAACCAGAAGTGGTTTTGCAGGCTACAGGGGCTCAGTGACACTGGATGTAGTAGTTTTGGATGACTAATTACTGCAAAACACTGGCAAGCTTCCTCATAAATGGC